>NW_023662104.1:0-16590 GCF_015228065.2 Penaeus monodon | reverse complement strand
TAGTATATATTTTGCAATAATACTAAAAAACCAAAACAATAATAATAGTAATAAAATAATAAAACAATAATAACGATTTTATAATAATTATTTATATCATTTTCTTAATTAGTATCGTTATTACTGTAATTATTACGTTATAATAATTATTTTTGCAATTATACTACCAGTACAAATAATAATAAGGATAAAAAATAAAAATAATAATGCTAATAACAATATTATAACCACTAGCATTATTATTATACTTATACTTTATTATATGTTATTATCAGATATAATAATTTTTTGGCAATTTATACTAAAAATTTAAATAATAGTAATATAATAATAATAATAATAATAATATAATAATAATAATATTAATAATAATAATATTAATAATAATATTATATTTTAATAATATTCAAATGTTATCAAAATTCTCTTTATTCTCACTTTTATAATCATATTATTATGATAATACAATTTTGTAATTATTATCATTATACTATCCTTAATAATTGTCTAATCACCAAAGAAATCAAAAAATCTATTTATATACTTCAAAAGGTAATTATTAATTTGACATTTTAACTTATGGGAATGTTTTCTTATACCTTTTTTAATATTATATGATACAATTCTTTTATTATATCATCGTTATCAAAATTCATAATTATTATCGTTATCATCATATTATCATCATAATCATTCATTATCATCATCATTATCACATATTGCAATTATTATCATCATATTGAAATGTTATCATTATTATTGCAATATTAGTTATTTTAGTTATATTTTGCAATAATACTAATATATCCACACAATTAATAATAGTAATAACACATAATAATAACAATAATAACGATTTATAATAATTATTTTATATCATTATCTAATTCGTATTCGTTATTATTAATTATTACTTATAATAATATTTTGCAATTATACTACCAGTACAATATATGATAATATAATAATAAATAATAATAAACTAATTATAACCACTAGCTATTATTATTATACTTATATATTATTATTATGTTATTATTACAGTATAATAGATTTTTGCAATTATACTAATAATTAAATATATATAAAATAATAATCAATAATATAATAAATAATAATATAATAATAATAAAATAATAATATATAAAATATATAATAATAATGATAATTTTAATAATAATTAAATTATCAAAATTTCTCTTTATTTCATTTATATCATTATTTTGATTAATACAATTCTGGTAATATTATCATTATACCAAATAATTGCCGAAAATTCACAAAAAATCGAAAAAAAACGTATTTAGTATACTCTCAAAAAGGCTAATTTCGAAGTTTTGCCGCTTTTCATTTTGGAATTTTTCTTATACCTTTTTATATAATTATGACACAATTCCTTTATTATCCAATTCACTAATATATCAATATTATTATCGTTATCATCATATTATTTAATTATCATCATTATCATCATTTATTTATTCATTATCTATCATTATTGCAATTGTTACTCATTATTTTGATTATTGGAGTTATAGTTATATTTTGCAATAATTAATAACACAAAAATACAATAGTAATAACAATTAATAATAACAATAATAACGATCTTTATATAATTTATTATATCATATCTAATTAGTATCGTTATTTACTGTAATTATTACTTATAATAAATATTTTTCAATATATACTATACAAATAATAATAATATAAAATAAAATATATAATCAATAAATATTATAACCTAGATATTAATTATTATTTATATATTATTTTGAATTATATATTACAATTATAATAATTTTTTGGCAAATTAAAGCAATAAATTAAATAATATAATAATAATATATAATAATAATAATAATAATTATTATAATATAATAATTTTAATAATAATAATGATAATAAATAATAATAATATTTTAATAATATTCAAATGTTACAAAATTCTCTTTATTCTCACTTTATCATCATTTATTGTTATGATTAATACAAATTCTGGTAATGATATCATTATTACCCTAATTAATTGCCGAAATCACCAAAGAATCGAAAAAACGTCATTTTGGGGAGTATACTCTCAAAAGGCCTATATTTCGATAGAATTTGCCGCTTTTTCGACTTGGTGGAATGTTTTTCTGATACCTTTTTATATTATATATGGAAACAATTCCTCTTATTATATCATCGTTATCATGATTATCATATTTATTATGTTAATCACATCATATCATCATTATCATCATTATCATCATCATTATCATCATTATTGCAAATTAGTAATCATCATTATTGCAATTTGTTATCATTATTATTGCAATTATTGAGAAGTTATAGTATATTATTTTTGCAATAATACTAATAACCACAACAATAAAATAGTAATACAATAATTTAATAACAATAAATAACGATTTTATAATAATTATTAATCAGTATCTTATTTAGTATCGTTATTACCCCCCTGTAATATTACTGTTGATAAAAATTATTTTTGCAATTGTACATACCAGTACAAATAATAATAATGATAATAATAACAATAATAGCTAATAACAAATATTTGTATAACCCACTAGCATTCTTAATATTATACTTATACTTATTATTATTATGTTATTATTACGAATATAATAGATTTTTTGGCAATGTATACAAAATTAAAGATAATAGTAATAAATAATAATAAATAATAATAATAATAATAATCATAATAATAATAATAATTAAGATAATAATTATTATAATAATAATAATTAATTTTAATAATATTCAAATGTTATCAAAATTATATTTATTCTCACTTTATCATAATTATTTTTAGATTAATACAATTCTGGTAATAGTATCAGTATTACCCAATAATTGCCGAAATCACCAAAGAAATCGAAAAAAACGTCATTGAGTATACTCTCAAAAAGGCCTATATTCGCTAGATTTTAGCCGCTTTTTCGACTTTTGGGAAATGTTTTTCTTTAACTTTTTTTATATTATAGATGGACCACAATTCCTCTATTATAATCCATCGTTATCATGATTATAATCATTATTATCGTTATCATCACATATCATCATTATCATCATTATCATCTCATTACATCATTATTGCAATATGATCATCATTAGTGCACTTGTTATCATTATATTGCCCCCAATTAATTGGAGTTATATATATATTTGCAATAATACTAATAACCACAACAATAATAATAGTAATAACAATAATAAAACAATAATAACGAATTTTATAATAATTATTTATATCATTATCTTAATTAGTATCGTTATTACTGTAATTCTTACTGTTATAATAATTTTTGCAATTTATACTACCAGTACAAATAATAATTAATGATAATAATAACAATTATAATGCTAATAAACAATAGTATTTAACCACTAGCATTGATTATTAATTATAACTTATACTTATTATTATTTTGTTATTATTACAGATATATAGATTTTTTGGCAATTATAATAATAATAAGTATAATAGTAATAATAATAATAATAATAATAATAATAATAAAATAATACTAATAATAATAATAATAATAATAATAATGAAATAATAATAATAATAATTTTAAAATATTTTCAAATGTTATCAAAATTCCTCTTTATTCTCCACTTTATCATCATTATTGTTATGATTATACATTTCTTGGTAATTAGATAATATTACCCTAATAATTGCCGAAATCACAAAGAAATCGAAAAAACGTCATTTTGGAGTATACTCTCAAAAAGGCTATATTTCGCTAGTTGCCGCTTTTCGATTTTGGGAATGTTTTTTTATACCTTTTTTATATTATATGATGGACACAATTCATTTATTATGCAATCATCGTTATCATGATTATCATCATTATATCTTTATTCATCTAATCATTTATCATCATTATCTTCATATCATCATCATATCATCATTATTGCAATATTATCTCATATTGCAATGTTATCATTATTATTGCAATTATTGGAGTTATAGTAGTATTTTTGCAATTAATACTAATAACCACAAACAATAATAATGTCACTAACAATAATAATAACAATAATAACGATTTTATATAATTATTATATCATTATCTAAATTAGTATCGGTATTACTGTAATTATTACTGTTATAAATAATTATTTTGCAATTAGAACTACCAGTACAAATAATATAATGATGTAATAATAACAATAATAATGCTAATAACAATAGTATAACCTACTAGCATTATTATTATATACTTATACTTATATTATTATGGTTATTATTACAGATATAATAGATATTTTTTGCAATTATACTAATAATTAAGATAATAGAATAATAATAATATAATGATAATAAAATAATAATAATAATAATTCATAATAATAAATAATAATAATAATGAGAATAATAATAATTATTAATTTAATAATATTCAAATTTATCAAAAATTATCTTTATTCGCACTTTTAATCATCATATTGTTATGATTAATACAATTCTGGTAATTGTATCATTATACCCTAATAATTGCCGAAATCACCAAAGAAAATCGAAAAAACGTCATTTTGGATGTATACTCTCAAAAGGCTATATTTTCGCTAGATTTTGCCGCTTTTTCGACTGTTTGGGAATGTTTTTTATATACCTTTTATATTATATATGGAAACAATTCCTCTTATTATCATCATCGTTATATGATTTCATCATTATATCGTATCATCATCATATCATCATTATCATCATTAATCATCATTCATTATTTCATCATTATTCGCAATTATTATCATCATTATTGCAATTGTTTATTGATTATTGCAATTATTGAGTTATAGTATATTATTTTGCAATAATACTAATACACCACAACAATAATAATAGTAATAACAATAAGAAGAACAATAATAACTGATTTTATAATAATTATTTATATCATTAATCTTCAATTTAGTATCGTTATTACTGTAATTATTACGTTAATAATAATTATTTTTGCAATATACTACCAGTACACATAATAATAATCGATAATAATACCAATAATAATGCTAAAATAAAAAATATTATAACCACTAGCATTATTATTATTATACTTATACTAATTATTATTGGTATTTATACAGATATAATAGATTTTGGCAATTCTACTTAATAATTAAGATAATAGTAATAATAATAATAATAATAATTAATAAATAATAATAATAAATAATAATAATGATAATAATAATAACTAATAATTTTAATTAATATTCAAATGTTATTCAAATTCTCTTTTCTCACTTTTTATCATCATTATTGTTTGATTAATACAATTCTGGAATTATTATCATTATACCCTAATACTTGCCGAAATCACCAAAAGAAAGAAATCGAAAAAAAAAAAACGCCATTTGGAGTATACTCTCAAAAGGCATAGTTCGCTACAGATTTTGCCGCTTTTTTCGACTTTTGGGAAGTGTTTTTCTTATACCTTTTTATATTATATATGGACACAATCCTCTTATTTATCAGTCATCGTTATCCTTGATTATCATCATATTATGTGATATCATCATATCATCATTATCATCATCATTATCATCATTTATTGCAATTTATTATCATCATTATTGCCAATTGTTATCATTATTATTGCAATTATTGGAGTTATAGTAGATATTTTTGCAATAATACTAATAACCCACAACAATAAATAATAGTATAATAAACAATAATAAGAAACAATAATAACGATTTTATAATAATTTATTATATCATTATCTTAATTAGTATCGTTATTACTGTAATATTACTGTTATATATAATTATTTTGCAATTATCTACAGTACAAATAATAAATAATGATAATAATAACAATAATAAAATGCTAATAACAATATTATAACCACCAGCCTTATTATTATTATACTGTATCTTATTATTATTTATTGTATTATGACAGATATAATAGATGTTTTGGCAATATACTAATAATTAAGATAATAGTAATAATAATAATAATAATAATAATAATAATAAAATAATTAATAATTATAATAAAATAATGATACTTAATAATAATAATAATTTTAATAATATTTATCAAATGTTATCAACATTCTCTTTATTCTCAATTTATCCTCATATTGTTATGATTAATACAATTCTGGTACTTATTATCATTATTACCCTAATAATTGACGAAAATCACCAAAGAAATCGAAAAAAAGTCTTTTGGAGTATACTCTCACAAAGGCTATATTTCGCTAGTTTTGCCCGCTTTGTCGAATTTTGGAGTTTTTCTATACCTTTTTAATTATATATGGGACACAATTCCTCTTATTATCATCACGTTATCATGATTATTAATCATTATTATCGTTATCATAATATTATCATCATTATTCATTCATTAGCATCATCATTATCACATTATGCAATTATTATCATCATTATTGCAATTGTTATCTTATATTGCAATTATTGGAGTATAGTATAATATTTTTGCAAAATACTAAATAACCACAACCATAATAATAGTAAGAACAATAATAATATAACCAATAATAACGATTTTATAATAATCATTTATATCATTATGATCTTAATGAGTATCGTTATTACTGTAATATACTGCATAATAATTATTTATGCATTATACTAACAGTACAAATAATAATAATGATATAAAGAATATACAATAATAATCTAATAACAATATATAACCACGAGCCTTATTATTATTTACTTATAATATTATTATTATTGTTATTATTACAGATTAATAGATTTTTGGCCCCCCCCAATTATACAATAATAAGATAATAGAATAATAATAATAATAATAATAATATGAATAATATGAATATGAATAATAATAAAAAAATAATAATAATTGAAAATTAAAAAAATTTTTAATTTTTTTTTAAAAAATAATAATAATTTTAATAATATTCAAGCTATCAAAATTCTCTTTATTTCTCAACTTTTATCACATTATGTGATGATAAATACAATTCTTGTAATTATATCATTTTACCCTAATAATTGCCGAAATCACCAAAGAAATCGAAAAAAAACGCATTGGAGATACTCTCAATAGGCTCTATTCGATAGATTTTGCCGCTTTTTCGATTTTGGAATGTTTTTTCTTATACATTTTTATATGAATGGACACAATTCCTCTTATTTATCATCATCGATCATGATTATCATCATTAGTATCGTTATCATCATTCATATCATCATTATCATCATATCATCATCATTATCATCATTATTGCAATTATTATCATCATTATTGCAATTGTTATCATATTATTGCCATATTGGCAGTTATAAGATATATTTTGCAATAATACTAATAACCACAACAATAATAATAGTAAAACAATCTAATAACAAATAACATAACGATTTTTAATAATTATTATATCATTATCTAATAGTATCGGTTATACTGTAAATTATTACTGTATAATAATTATTTTGCAATATTACTACCATAAATAATAATAATGATAAATAAATAACAATAATAATGCTAATAACAATAATTATAACCACTAGCATTATGATTATTATATATACATTATTATTATGGTATTATTACAGGATATAATAGACTTTGTTGGCAATTATACTAATAATTAAGATAATAGTAATAAATAATAATATAATATTAATAATAATAATAATAATAATAATAATAATAATGATATAATAATAATAATAATTTTAATAATATTCAAAATTTATCAAAATTCTCTTTATCTCACTTTATCATCATTAATTATTATATAATACAATTGGTAATTATCATTATTACCCAATAATTGCCGAACTTACCAAAGAATCGAAAAAAGTTCATTTTGAGATACTCTATAGGCTATATTCCCGTAATTTGCCGCTTTAAACATTTGGAATTTTCTTATACTTTTTATTATAAGGACATTTCGTAGTTTTTCATTTTCATCTTGAATTTATCTTATTATTTATCTCATATTGATCAATTCTTTATTCATCATTATCATTTACATTATTATCTATATCAATTATTATCATCATTATTCATATTGTTATCATTATTATGCAATTATTGGAGTTTAGTATTATTTTGCAATAATACTATACACACAATAATAATAGTAATAACAATAATAATAACAATAATACGATTTTCTAATTCATATTTATATCATTATCTGAATTAGGATCGTTATACAGTAATTATTATGTTATAATAATTATTTTTGAAATTATACTACCAGTACAAAATAATAATATGATGATAATAAACAATAACAATACTAATAACAATATTTCATAATCACTAGAATTATTATTATACTTATACCTTATTATATTATTGTTATATACAGATATAATAGATTTTTTGGCAATAATACTAATATAAGAAATAGTAATAATATAAATAAATAATAAAATAATAATAATAATAATAATAATAAAATCATAATAATAATAATA
The DNA here is from genome assembly GCF_015228065.2 of Penaeus monodon. Classification (NCBI taxonomy): domain Eukaryota; kingdom Metazoa; phylum Arthropoda; class Malacostraca; order Decapoda; family Penaeidae; genus Penaeus; species Penaeus monodon. The sequence goes on along the minus strand of NW_023662104.1, from coordinate 8,126 downwards.
ATAATAATTTTTTAATAATATTCAATGTTATCAAAAATTCTCTGTATCTCACTTTTATAATCATTATTGTTTATGAGTAATACAATTCTGGTAGTATTATCATTATACCTTAATAATTGCCGAAACTCACCAAAAGAATCGAAAAAAAAGACGTCATTTTGGATATACTCTCCATAAGCTATATTTAGCTTCAGATTTTGCCGCTTTTTCGACTTTTTTGGGAATGTTTTTCTTATACTTTTTTATATTATATATGGACACAATTCTTGTTATTATCATATCAATCTCATGATTATCGATAAGTATTATCGTTACATCAGCATATCACATTATCATCATTCTCTCATCATTATAATAATTATGCATATTATTATCATCATTATTGCAATTGTATCATATTATGCAATTATTGAGTTATAGTATATATTTTTGAAATAATATAATAACAAAACAATAATAATAGAATAACAATAATAATAAACAAATTAATAACATTTTAAATTATTATTTATACAATATCCTTAATTAGTATCGTTAGTACAGTAATGATTACGGGTATAATAATTATTTTGCAATTATACTACCAGTACAAAATAATAATAATGATTGATAATAACATAATAATACTAATAAACAATATTATAATCACTAGCATTATTAATTATTATATTATCCCTTACTTATGATATTGTTATTATGTACAGATATATAGATTTTTTTGGCAATAATACTAATAATTAAGATAATAATAATAATAATAATAATAATAATAAATAATAATAATAAATATAATAATAATATTTTCAATAATATCAAATGTTATCAAAATTCCTTATTCTCACTTTATCATCATTACTGTTATGATAATACCAATTCTGGTTAATGTATTCATTTATTACTAATAAATTGCGAAATCACAAAGAAATCGAAAAAAAAGTCAGTGTGGGAGGATACTCTCATAAGGCTATATGTCGCTAGATTTTGGACGCTTCTTTCGACTTTGGATGTTTTTATCACATTTTTTATATATATATGGAACAATTCCTGTTATTATCATCATCATTATCATGATTATCATCATTATATCGTTTCATCATCATTATATCATTAATCACATTATCATCATCATTATCATCAAAAAAAATTTTATTTTTTTTTTTTTTTTTTTTTTTTTTTTTTGGGTGGGGGGGCAAATGATATCAGTCATTATTGCAATTATTATCATTATTATTGCAATTATTGGAGTTATAGTATATATTTTTGAAATATACTAATAACCACAACAATATAATAGTAAAACAATAATAATAACAATAATAAAAGATCTTATAATTAGTATTATATCCATTATCTTAATAGTATCGGGATACAGTAATATTACGTTATAATAATATTTTGCAATTATCACATACCAGTAACAAATTAATATAATGATGATCATAACAATAATAATACTAATACAAATTATAATCACTAGCAATTTAAATGTTATTAAATTTATACATTATACTTATTATATTATTGTTTATTATACAGATATATAGAGTTTTGCAATAATACTAATAATCAAGATAATAGTAATACATAATAATAATAAGAATAAAATAATAATTAAATAATAATAATAATAATAATACTGATAATAAAGATATTTTAATAATATTCAAATGTAGCAAAAATTCTCTTTATTCACTTTATCATTCATTATTGTTATGATTATACAATTCTGGTAATTATTATCATATTACCCTAATAATGGCCGAAAATCACCAAAGAAATCGAAAAAAGTCATTTGGAGTATACTCTCATAAGGTATATTCGCTAGATTTTGGCCGCTTTTTCGATTTTGGGAATGTTTCTTATACCTTTTTGATATTATCTATGGACACAATTCCTGTTATTATCATCCATCATTATCATGATTATCAATCATTATTATCGTTATATCATCATTATCATCATATCATCATTATTCATAATCATTATCATATTATTGCAATATATATCATTATGGCAAATTTTATCATTATTTTGCAATTATTGGAGTTAAGTATATATTTTTTGCAATATAACTAATAACAACAACAATACGAATAGTAATAAACAATAATAATAACAATAATAAACGATTTTATAATAATTCTTTATATCATTATCTTAATAGTATCGTTAGTACGTAATTATTATCGTATAATAATTATTTTTGCAATTAGACTACCAGTACAAATATAATATATGATGATAAAACAATTAATAATACTTAATAACAATCAAAGGTATAATCACTAGCATTAGATGATTAGACTTATACTTACTAGCTATATGTTATTATTACAGATATACTAGATGTGGAAATAAAGACTAATAATTAAGAAATAGTATAATATAAATAATAAATAATAAGACTAATAATAATAATAATAATAATAATAATCAGAATAATAAATAATAAGAATAATATAATATTTAATAATATTCAAATGTTATCAAAAAATCTCTTTATCTCACTTTATCATCATGATGTATGATAATCAATTTGGTAATTATATCATTATTACCTAATAATTGCGAAAGCACCAAAGAAATCGAAAAATAAAACGTCATTTTGGAGTATAGTCTCATAGGCTAATTTCGCGAGATTTGGCGCTTTTTCGACTTTTGGAGTTTTTAGATACCTTTGTATATTAATATGACAACAATTCCGGTTATATCATCCATCATTACATGATTATCACAGTATTATCTTAATCATCATCATTATCATCAGTTATCATCATTATCATCATCATATCATCATTATGCAATCTTATCATCATTATTGCAATTGTTATCATTATTATTGCAATTATGGAGTTATAGTATAATTTTTGCAATAATACTAATAACCACAACAATAAATAATAGTAATAAACCATAATAATAACAATAATAACGATTTTATAATTATTATTATATCATTATCTTATTAGTATCGTTATTACAGTATTATTACTGTTATAATAATTATTTTTGCAATTATATACCAGTTACAAAATAATAATATGATGATAATAACAATAATAATACTAATAAAAAATTTATAATCACTAGATTATTAGTATTATAAGTTATACTTATTATTTTTGTTATTATTACAGGATATAATAGATTTTTGGCCATAATACTAATAAATTAAGATAATTAGTAATAATAAGAATAATAAAATAATAATAATAAATATTAATAATAATAAAATAATACTAATAATAATAATAATAATAATATAATAATAATTATTTTAATAATATTCAAATGTATCAAAATCTCTGTTTATTCTCACTTTTTCATAAGATTGTTAGGATAATACAATTCTGGTACATATTATCAATATTACACTAAAATTGCCGAGAAAAATCACAAAGAAATCGAAAAAACTTCATTTTGAGTATACTTCATTAAAGGGGGGGGGGGAAGGGGGGGGGGGGGGGACGTATATTTCGATAGCATTTTTGCCCGCTTTTTTTCGACTTTGGGATGTTTTTCTTAGACCTTTTATATTATATATGGGAACACAATTCCTGTATTATCATCAAATTATCAGGATTATTCATCATTATTAATCGTACTTCATCATTATCATCATTATCTTCATATCATCATCATTACATCATTATTGCAAATTATTTATAACAGTATTGCAATTGTTATATTATTATTGGAATATTGGAGTCTATAGTATATATTTTGCAATAATACTAATAACCACAACAATAATAATAGTAATAACAATAATAATAACAATAATAACGATTTATATTATTATTATCTCATTATCGTAATTAGTATCGTTATTACAGTAATTATTACCGTTATAATAATATTGTTAGCAATTATACTACCATTACAAATAATAATAATGATGATAATAACAATAATAATACTATAACAATATTATAATCACTAGCAATTATATTATTATTACTATATACTTATTATTATTACTGTTATTATTACAGAATTAGAATAGATTTTTGGCAATTAATACCTAAAAATTAAGATAATAGAATAACAATATAATAATAATAATAATAATAATAATAATAATAAAATAAATAATAATAATAATATAATAATATTTTAATAATATTGCAAATGTTATCAAAATTCTCTTATTCTCACTTTTTCTCATTATTGTTATGATTAATACAATTTTGGTAATTATTATCATTATTACCCTAATAATTGCCGAAATCACCAAAGGAAATCGAAAAAAACGTCAATTTTGGAGTATCACTCTCATAAGCTATATTTCGCTAGCTTTTGCCGCTTTTTCGACTTTTGGAATGTTGTTCTTATACCTTTCGTATATTATATGGGAACAATTCCTGTGATTATCATCATCACTTATATGATATCACATTATTATCGTTATCATCCTCATATCATCATTATAACATTATCATATCATTATCTCATTATTGCAATTATTATCTCATTATGCAATTGTTTTATCATGATTATGCATTATTGGAGTTATAGTATATATTTTTGCAATATATCATAACAACACCAATAATAATAGTAATAACAATTATAATAACAATAATAACGAATTTATAATTTTATTTATACTTATCTTAATTAGTATCGTTATTACAGTAATTATTATATTATACATAATTATTTTTTTGCAATTATACTACCAGTACAAATAATAATAAGTGATTAATAACAATAACAATACTAATAACAATATTATAATCACTAGCATTATTTATATACTTATACTATTAGTATTATTGTTTATTACAGATATAATAGATTTTTGGCAATAATACTAATAATTAAGATTAATAGTAATAATAATAATAATACAATTAATTATAATAATAATATATAATAATAATAATAATAATAATAATAATAATAATAATATTTTAAATAATATTCAAATTTTATCAAAATTCTCTTTATTCTCACTTTTTTATCATCATATTGTTATGATTAATACAATATGGTTAATATTATCATTATTACCTAAATTGCGAAATCACCAAAGCAATCGAACAAACGTCATTTGGGTATCCCTTCCTAAGCTATATTTCGCTAGATTTTGCCGCTTTTTCGACTTTTGGGAATGGTTTTTTATACCTTTTTTATTATTATATAGGACACATTCTGTTATTATCATAATCCATTATAATGATATCAGCATTATATCGTATCACATATCATCATTATCAGCATTCTCATCAATTATTCAATTTCCATCTTATCATCATTATTGCAATATTATCATCATTATTGCAAGTGTTATCATTATTATTGCAATTATTGAGAGTTTATTATAGATTTTTGCAATAATATAATAACCACAACAATAATAATAGTAATAACAATAATAATAACCAATAATAACGATTTTATAATTATTATTTAATATCATTATCTAATTATAATATTCGTTATTACAGTAATTATTAATGTTTAATAATTATTTTGCAAATTGATAACTACACAGTAAAATAAAATAATGATGATAATAACAATAAAATACTAATAACAACTATAAATCACTAGCATTATTATTATGATACTTTATAATTATATTCTCATTGTATTATTACAGATATAATAGATTTTTTGGCAATATACTAATAATTAAGATAATAGTAATAATAATAATAAGAGAATAATAATAATAATAATTCAATAATAATAATAATAATAATAAATAATACTAATAATAATATAAATAATATTTTTAATAAATTCAAATGTTATCAAAAATTGCTTATTCTAACTTTTTCATCATATTGATCATGATTAATACACTTCTGGTAATTCATTACATTATTACATAATAATTCCGAAATACCAAAAGAAATCCCCCCCGCAAAAAAACGTCATTTTGGGAGTATACTCTTCATAAGGCTATATTCGCTAGATTCGCCGCTTTCCGACTTTGGGAATGTTTTTCTTATACCTTTTTTTAACTATATATGGACACAATTCCTGTATTATCATCATCATTATCAGATTATAATATTATTATCGTTATCACATCATTATCATACATTATCATCATCATTATCATCATTATTCAATTATTATACATTATCTGCAATGTTACATTATTATTGCAATATTGGAGTTATAGTATATATTTGTTTAATAATACTAATTAACCACAACCAATAATAATAGTTAATTAACAATAATAATAACAATAATAACGATTTCATAATTATGCATATATTCATATTTATTAGTATCTTTATACAGTAATTATTACTGTTATAATAATTATTTTTGCCAATTATAATACCAGTACAAATAATAATAATATGATAATAAAAATAATAATATAATAACAATATATAATACAATTAGCATTATTATTATTATACTTATACTTATTATTATTATGTTTATTATTACAGATATAATAGATTTTTTGGCATATACTAATAATTAAGATAATAGTAATAAATAATAATAATAATAAGAATAATAATAATAAATAATAATAATAAAATAATATAATACTATTTAATACATTCAAATGTATCAAAATTCTCTTTATTCTCACTTGTATCATCATTATGGTTATGATTAATACAATTCGGGTAAATATATTATCATTATTACCCTAATAATTGTCCGAAATCACCAAAGAGAAATCCCCGAAAAAACGTAATTTGGAGTTACTCTAATAGGCTATATTTTCGCTAGATTTGCCGCTTTTTCGACTTTGGGAAGTTTTCTATACATTTTTATATTATATATGGAAACAAGTTGTAATTATCATCATTCATTATCATGATTATCATCATTATTATCGTTATCATCTATTATCTATCATATTATCAATCATTATCATCATCAATATCATCAGTATTGCAAGATTATCATGTTATTGCAATTGTTATCATTATTATTGCAGTATTGGAGTATAGTATATATTTTTGCAATAATATAATAACCACAAACAATAATAATAGTACATAACAATAATAATAACACTTAATAACGATTTTATCATGTTATTATTTATATAATTATTCTTAATTAGTATCGTTATTACAGTAATTTATACTGTTTATAATAATTATTTTGCAATTATATACCAGTAAAAATAATAATAATGATGAAATAAACAATGATAATAATACTAAATAACAATATTATAATCACTAGCATTATTATTATTATACTTATACTTATTATTATTATTGATTATTACAGTATAATAGATTTTTTGCAATAATACTAATAATTAAGATAATAGTAATTATAATAATACTAATAATAAGAATAATAATAATAATAACAATAAAATAATAATAATAATAATAATAATAATAATAATAATATTTTTAATAATATAAATGTTATCAAAATTTCTTCATTCTCACTTCATCATTCATTATTGTTATGATAATACAAATCTGGTAATATTATCATTAGTACCCTAATAATTGCGAAAATCACCAAAGAATCGAAAAAAGTCATTTTGTGAGTATACTCTCATAAGGCTATATTCGCTAGATTTTGGCCGCTTTTGCGACTTTTCCGGAATGTTTCTCTTATACCTTTTTCTATATTATATATGGACACAATTCCTGTTATTATCATCATCAGTATCATGATTATCAATCATTATTATCGTTATTCATCACATTATCATCATTATCATCATTATCATCAGTCCATTACCATCATATTGCAATTTATCATCCCTTATTGCAATTGTTAATCATTTATTCTTGCAATATTGGGAGTTATAGTATCTATTTTTGCAATAATACTAATAACCACAACAATATTCAATAGTAATAACAAATTAATACATAAAATAATTAACGTTTTATAATTATGATTTATATAAGTCTCTGACATTAGTATCGTTATTACAGTAATTCTTAATGTTATAATACTTATTTTTGCCATTATACTACCAGTACAAATAAGAATAAGATGATATAACAATAATAATTACTAATAACACATATTTATAATCACTAGCATTATTATTAATATTATACTTATTATTATTATTGTATTATTACAGATTATAATAGATTTTTTGGCAATACACTAATTAATTAGATAATAGGAATATAATAATAATAATAAATAATAAT
>NW_023662103.1:0-16592 GCF_015228065.2 Penaeus monodon | reverse complement strand
AAAACATACAAAAGCGCAATCAAATTCTGCTAAGATGTTCTTAAGTACTTGATAGACATCGTGACATATGGTCCTACATTTAGAAAGGGTCAGATGAACCAATTCAACCCCAAGGATTTTGTGACTCAGACTGGGGATCATCAGAAGACAGAAAAAAGATATCAGGATTTTATTTTCATTACATATATCATGGAGAAGAAGAAGCAACAAACAGCTGCACTTTCATTTTGTGAAGCAGAGTACATGCCCTTACATACGCCATCGGGAAGCAAAGTTTCCAAGACAAATTGTATCTGATCTATTACGATTCAAGTTTAAATCCGTAGACTCAAGAGTGGTAACCAAGCAGTATTAATCTTGGCAAAAAATCCAGTAAATCCCCAAAAGATCAAAGCACATTGATATTCGTTACCATTTCATTAAAGATGAATTAGGGAAGGTAATGTAAATTTATTTAATTTTCCCCACACAGCAAAATCCAGTTGATAATTTAAAAAAACCTGTAAACGAGAAGAAGTTGCAAACTTTTTAAGTGTATCAGGGCATAGATTCTCAGATCACACCCCCATCTTTAATTAGGGGGGGGGGGAGGTTGGAATAATCAAAGATGGTTAATAGTATAAGGATATTTTTTCATGTACCTACAATATACCTCATATTACCTAAACGAAGGTGAAAATCAAATTTTCTCAGTTACCCATGTAAGAGTATGTTTTCGTTTATAACACCATCAAAAGGCATTTTTTATATCTGAAATGTAAACAACCCTTTATAATGTCACGGGCCCTCCTCGATACACAGAGTTGAGGAAGCAACTCCATATTTTGCCAATCCCCACAACGATCATATATGCATTGACAATTTTAAATTTGTTTATTACAGCAGGGAAGATGAGTTATTCTGTCATATCAACAATTTGTATCTTTACCTTTGCATCAATGAGGTGTTCGAAATTGTTGGCATCTATTACAAAGCATAGTTATTTTTTAATATAAGGTCGACTTGGACAAATTTTTATCCAATATTAACCTTTTCAAGGATTTACTTGAAGTAAAAGTCAAAGAAATAATCCGGTTTTAGTTTGCACATTTCCCTCTTTCTTGGACACCAGTTCACATCCACAATGCTTTGGTCCTCCATGTTTTAAAGAATTTCAACTTTCTTCTATTGTCCTCAAATCTCTGTGAAAGATTACAGGTATGTATCTGGTCCAACGGGAATATTTACTTTTAACTGTGCAGCCCCCTTTTTTAACGGCCAACGGATTGTATTTTTTAAAAATTGTTTTTGGTGTGATCAACTCTATGCGATGGCCACCTCAAAGCCCGATCTTATATATAATATATATATATATACTATATATATATATATATATATATATATATATATATATATATATATATTTTTTTTTTTTTTTTTTTTTTTTTTTTTTTTTTTTTTACATTGTCAACTATATGTGGGTATATTTCAATTCTATGTAATCTATATTTTCATGTTTATTTCGAAATTCAAATATCGAGCCTCGAGGTGGCCTGCGCATTCCGAGTCGCTCTCGAAAGAAACCACATGCTAACTGCTGGACGGTACCGCAACTGATGTAAACAAAGGACTGTAAGGTCTCACAAGACCCACATACCCAAAAGGTATGAAGAAGCAGGAGCGAGGATTTGGGGTGTTGAATGGAACAGGTGGCAGTGCCACGTAGTGATCTTTATTTTCAATGGTTACACACAAAAAGATTTTATGGCACTTCTCTTTTAGTCTTAAAAATATATGAAATATGTAATATCCTAGACAACATTTAGAAAACTCACACTCTAGCTAACAAAAATATAGATATATAATTCTGAAATAAACACTGAAAATGTGTCTGAGCATCAAAGGGGTGAGTAACATATTTAACATACTCCCCCACCATAGGACTTGCCCCTATCATAGACTAAGTATACTTAAATGAGGAAATAAAATTCTGAAACATAAATATATGAGTTTTCTCTTTAGTGATTACATTTATAAACTCATGTGATTGAACTCATTACCTGATCTTAATCTTAACCTTGACAAGTAGAAGAAGAAGAAAAGAAAGAAAAAACAAACTAACTACTGCAAAGTATTACAAGTCAAGTTTCGTCGGGCCTCTTACTGCACAACCACGTTGACTTTAGAAGCTCAGAGGCACTATTTTCATTGTTTCCAAAAACTGATGGTCTACTGTTTTCTTCTGAAGTAGACTCATATTTTCTTTAGAATTTTCTTACAGAGGATTATACATTTCAAGACCATGCAACTTCTGCACTGGTCTATTAACTATTCTTTCTCATTTTGACCCTAACACTCCTAATGATATTATTATTACCTGGGAATACTTCTGTAGCTACACTTAATGGCCATTTAAGCCTAGAAACATGTTCTTCTCTGACTAGTACAGCAGCATCTTTCTTTACTATACAATTTTGCACAGATCCCTTCACTTCTGGTGGCAAATTTCTTAGATAATCATTGCTCCATAATTTCCAAAATTATTAAGCTGCTGCTGGCCAACACTTTCTCGGACAAATTAAATCCCTTTCTGTAACATATGAAGATTGGTCGCTAATCTCAAGATGGATTACTTTCAATGAGAAAATGTGAAGGAATCAAAGGATCTGAAACATCGAGTTCATCTCCAATAAAGGTTAAAGGTCTAGAATTTACACAAGCCTCCACTTCTTGAAGCGTGGTCTCAAGCTCAATTCTTGACAGACATTTAACACCTATTGTTTTCCTCAAAGCAGATTTAACAGACCTAATCAAACACTCCCACCAACCTCCCCACCATGAAGAACAACGAATTTCCATGAGGAGATAGTGGACCATATTCTTGCTGAAGTGGGCGAGCACCCAAAAATGTTTTGGCATTATCTGAGTAAAAAAAAAAAAAAAAAAAAAAAAAAAAAAAAAAAAAAAAAAAAAAAAAAACAGATGGAATGCCTCTTCATGCTGCAAATCTATATACAACAAGCATGCAAATCAGAGAGAGATGATGAATCAGTAAGTTCTAAGTGCACTGCTCTCATCACTGCACATGTAAACAACAAAATGTACAATTTCTTGGAAAGCAAATCAATACAAAAGAGAGAACCAGCATAATCAAGACCTGTCACAATATAGGAAGAAGCAATCTTAACTCTTAAACCGGTAGATTAATTATTTCAAATTATCTTCCACGTCAACAGCTAAGGTCATTAGCGGATTAATCCTGGTAGAGGTGCAGCAGGCTGATTACAAATCCTGGAGTTATAACTCTACACCTAACACACTCTACAACAGTTTTAGCAATTCGTCTGACTCCCACTATCCAATAGCTTCCTCTTAAATGGTGGAGACTCCATGTACTTCAGGAAAATATTGAAATTGAACCCAGAGCTTAGCAACATGACCTGAAGGAACTATAACAGGATGTTTGTTTTCAAAACTGAAGTCTGCATTCTCCAAATGTCCTTTAATTCTCAACAAACCTTTATCATCTACAAAGGGATTCAGTCTACACAAAGGAGAACCCCTTGCAGGAGATTTACTCGTTCTCAAATCTGCAATTTTCTGAGCGAATTTCTCTCTCTGTACACAATAAAACAATTTGGTCTTGGATTTAACCAACGCACCAGAAAACAATAGACCTGACATTTTTACAGAATGAGGTCGGGCATTATTTATAAATCTCATAACCTAAGCTACTATATGATGAGGTTTATTGAACTGACTCCATCTCTCAATATCAAATATTTAGAAGTGGTCACGGATACACAAGAAATGTTCTTTTCACTGTAACTTTCTTCTATAGGTAACTCTACAGTTTCTTTTTATCACTTAAGGTTTAGACAACCAAGAAGGGCCATTTATCCTAAAGTAGAATTTACAAGTGACTCAGCTAACTTCCTTCTAGAAACAAAATCATCAGGATTTTCCTTCCCTGGACAATGGTACAGTGGCATGGTACCATGGTACCTTCCATTACAAGGATCACCCTTATTCATGTAAGCGCAACCTTTGAGTCAGTTCAACAACAATAAGTTACAGTCTTATCAAGATAGGGGGCAGACTTCACAAAATCTAAGAGCTGGGCACAAAGTAATGCACGAAGCAATTCTAGTCAGGGTAAAGTAACCCTATTTATTGGAGCTACCCTAGACATTACTACTACAAATGACACCTGGTATGGCCCATCCACAAGGGGAACTCTCAAATACACACAAGCTTCTTACCCTTTCTCTGAAGTTCTAGACCATACAACTCTCATCATGAAATTTCTGGAAAATAGCAATGATTATCTTCTCATATTTCAGAACTGCAATGTTCTTAAACCCAATTCTTGAACAAATTTTTGCAACTCTTTAGGTAATAACTTCATCCCAATCAAACACAAGTCTCTATATGTCTTGAGAGAGGATTTTAGCATGCATGACAAAAGGACTAATCAGACCAAGTGGGTCAAAACACTTGGCTATGAGACTAAGAATTGTTCTCTTTGTCGACACCAACTGTGTCTCCAAGTCTAAATCAAAACCTTCAAAGATAAACTAGTCTGTTAAGGGTAACCACCTCATACCTAAAACGGTGGTGGATTCATGTTCCTTATCGTGATCAATTTTGTCATTAAACTTTCTCGTCAATAACTTACAATTTGAATGCCACTTAGAAAAAGGAAACCCGGCTAATGCCAAAATACTCTGAGCTTCTTTGAACTTATCAGAAGCCTCCTAAGCACTGTTCGCCCCTGACAACCAATCGTCCACATAAAGGTCTTCTGTGACTTCAGTATTAGGAAAAGACTGTAAGTGATATGTAATAGTTGCATTTAGTAAAAAAGGGCCACTTGTTTTGCCAAAGGGAACACGAACAACCCACATAATTCTAATGGAGTTTTTGCATTTCCATGGACAGCGATAACCATCTCGGTATTCTTGCCGAACACAAATCTGTAAGAATGCCTTTGTAATAACAGCAGTCAGTGCAACTTTTCACAAGATCAGGATTAAGTGAAGGACCAGACTCAAGATAATCTTTTAAGGAAATGCCATTGTAACTAGCTGCAGAAGCATCAAAAACTGGTCTAATCTTAGCTGAAGAACCATGAGGCATATAATAAGTAGGCCGAGAACTTAAAACATCATTTGAAAGGACTTCCTCAATTATCCCTCGTTTCATAACCAGTAAACACATCAGAATATTGTTTCTTAAGCTGTGGGTCCTTATCTAACTTACGCTCTAATCCTTCTAGCCTTTTCCTTGCAAGTCTCTCATTATTTCTAAGATTCTTCTTACAGTCATCTGACTTCCCGGGTAACCCTACTTCAGAGTGCCCCCCCCCCCCCAATCAAACCTAAATTTCCAAAAAAAAATTGTGAAAGGGTCGAGGTAAATGGGCTAAAAAAACCTTTTCTTTTGGTTTATTCCAACAGATTCTAAACCCAAATTTTACTATATAGAATCTGTTAATTTCCTTACACAACATTTGGTTAGACTGAAATTGGTGTTAGAAGACCCACCCAGAACCAGAAAAAACCCAAAACCAAATACAGCCCTTGGGTACAACCATATTGATAGGTTTTAATTTAAGGATCCAAATTCCCAAATAAGCACCCAAACCTACAAGTTTTCTATTTAAGGTGGCTTTATTTTGTAATCTTTAGCAATGAAAGCGAAAATGATCGCCCAAAATTACGGGATTAAGGCTTTTGTCCGGGTAAAGACAAAAACTGCACCCTGGGGTTTCCCCTTGAACAAGGATAGCCCCTTATTAGCCCCCTATACCGGGTTTGCGGTGAAACTGGGGAGCAGGGCGTGGATCTGGTGAAACACCTTCGTTTTGTTACTGGTTTCACAAATAATATGTCTGGGTTTACAGTAAAACTTTTTTAAAAAAGCGGCAGAGATATTTCCCTCTAATTATTTGGAGACGGATTTGAGAAGGAGCCGGGGGGATTCCACTCAACTTTTATTTTCTGACAAACCTCTACCCCAATGATTAAATAAGAAACGAAAATTTTCATCCCACATCGCCCGTCCGGGTTTTCAAGGGGCGCGTTAGTTAGGGGGACAACCAGGTGACAAGAAACATGCATTGGAAAAAAAAGAAGATAAAAAAAACGGGGCCCAATTAAGAAACACAAAAAAAATCGGAACGGGGAACGTAAGGAAAAGAAAGAGATGGGTAAATTAAAAACGTTTTAACGAAAGGATAGAACAACATTCAAATATAGGAATCAGTGGCCAAATTTAAAAAGTAATGGAAGTTTCAAAACTAAAGAAAAAAAGACGTTTTTTTTTTGGAAAAAGAAGAAGGAAATTATAGCCCGGAGTTGCAGTTTTCTCACGAAAAAAACGGCAAAGCCCTTGGGTACAGCCCAAAATGATCGCTTTTTAAAAGTCAGAAACAAGAAAAACCTCATAATATTAGTATTATAAAATGCTAGCCCCAAACCAATAGCAAGTGAAAGAAAGGGAATTTTTTTAAAAACTCTCTCCAGATACTTTGGGAACAATCCCTAACAGAGAGTAAAAAAATCAGGGAGCCCTCAACGCCAAAGAGGAAAAAATAACTAAAAAATTACACCTGTGGAAAATTCGGCCTGGGAGTAAAAATAAAGAGGAAAGTTTATTGAATTCTGTAGTACAAAAAATTTTAGTTATAGCCAATACTTTGTTCCAAAAACACCCAAGACATTTGTAACGTGGTTTTCCCCAGACAAAAAAACGCAACCAAATTGATGCATTGTGCTAAACCCAAAAATGGAAGATTTGCAAAAAAAATTCCCAAAAACAAGACGGTGCGACTGCAAAAGTACTACTAACTATCGACTTTAAAAAAGATAAAAAAGAGGAGCGTCCAACACCACTCAAAAGCTCGACTAAAAAACTCTGATAGCAATTTACAGAATTGCAGGTCAAAAAAATTTTTGAAATATCAATCAATGTGAAGTGAAAAAACACCAAAGAGTTTGGGAAAAAGGAAAAAGAACTTTGCGAGCATGCTTAAAAAAACTATGCCAAAAAAAAAAAGACAAATTCCCCTGGATATCTAAAAAAAACACTAAGTAAAATTGAAAAAGAAGATCCTAAAAAAAAAAATTATAATAATCCAGTTGAAAAAGTATTTAAAAAAAACAAAATACAAAAATTAAAAGTTTATTGCGACAAGAAAAGGGAAAAAAATTTTTAAAAGAACATTCCCGGGAAAATTTGAAAACTTTTCTATCAATAAGAAAACTAAAGAACTCTACCAGGAGTACGAAAATACAGAAAATTTAAACCTACAATGGACATAAAAAATGAAGGGATTTGTTTTTTTGGAGGAAAAGAAGTCAAAGATAGATGGAATCAATTTTGGTTCCCAAAATTTATACAAAAAGAAAAAAAATCAAACAACTTTAAATTAGACTCAATGACAGCAGGATGAACCCCGCCACTGGGGACGAAGTTATAAAAGCCATAAAAGAAGAAAAAGAATAAAAAAGAGCCCGGGAAATAGAGAAATAACAGCAGAATAATAAGAATGCTGGCGAAAGTGTTGATATTTTTCTACAAACTCTGTACAAAAATATGGAATGAAAGAAAAGGCCCAGAAGAGGGTAAAACAGTTTTCCCCATCCCAAAAAAAGGTGACGCACTCCAATGCAACAATAATAGGACAATTTCCCTTTAATAAGTCAGAACAAAAAAACTACTAAAAAGTTAGAGAAGAAGCAAAAAGGGCGGGTTGTTTCTTAATGCCAAGAAAAACTAAGATCATGAGATTAAAGTAACCGAAATAACAATGTGAACATTTTTACAATAAATGGAATGTTTGGGGAAAAAATGTAAAAGAGTTACTTATCTTGGAGTTTTTTAACTAAACATTGAGATTCCCCGGGATAAAAAGAAAAATTTACCTTTGCCAAAAGCCCCACAATGCTCTCAAAACATCGGGAAAAGACCAAAGCTATTACGGGAAAAGTGAGGTATTGAACTCATTATTTCCCAATTTGTCATATGGTCTGAGTTTTGGGTTTTGAAGTAGTAAAAAGAAAAAGATCAATGTTTTGAAATGTGGTGACAGACGGTATGCGATTGCTGGACAGAGAAGAAGACGAATGTGAAGTGCTGAGAAAATAAATTGTAAAAAACGATGTTGGAATTTGAAAAAGGGGAAATTTAAAAGTTTTTTGGGTATGAAATGAAAAAGAAAAGTTTGAAAAAAAACTGTGAAGGGTGTTGATAGGAAAAGGGGAAAGAAAACCGAAGACAAGACAGGACAAATCAAAGATTTTTTGCGGGTGTCAGGTATAAGGGAAAAAAAAAGGTAACGAGTTTAGTGGCGAAGGATGGGAGGGGTCAAGGCTGCTAAAAACATAGATCCCGTTATTGATTATATATATATATATATTATAATATAATATATTATATTAATATCAATCAAAAACCGGTAGCTCATGTTTGAGCAGCCGTGGACTTCCACCACCCTTTCGCCACTAAACCGACTTAGCTTTCCCTTTTCCACTTTACCATCGACAGCCCCAAAATTTCTTTGAATTGTCGCTCAGCTTGTCTTCTTTTGCCTTTCTCTGTTTCCATCCCCATCCGTCAGCAATTTTTTTCCAATATTTTTATTTATTACAGACCAAAAACTTAATTTCCTCTTTTTCAAGATGTCCAACAGTCGGTCTTACAATTTTATTTTTCAGATTATCTTTCGCTTTTTCCGCCCAGCTAATACGAAAGTAGTCTGTAACCCCACATTTCAAAACTTTTGACTTTTTCTTGTCATTATTAAAACCCCCAAATTCAAAACCCAATGGCAAGGGGGAAAACAAATGATTTCAAAAAACCAGTTTTGCCGTAAGGTAAGCTTCGGTTTTCCCAGATGTTATTGAGGAAATTGGGCGCTTTTGGAGGGTAATTTTCTTTTTTCCGGTAAATATCATATGTATTAGTTAAAACGCCCCAAAGAAAAGTGAACTTTTTCAATTTAAAAATCATTCATTGAGAAATGTTTCATCTTTGTTATTGGGGTTTATCTTTGAATCTTTGATCTTAGTTTTTTGGCTTAAAAACAAGCCAGCCTTTTCCTTCTTCTCTAATTTATCTAGTAGTTGTTGTAGTTAGGTTACTTATTAAGGCAATTGCCCATTATTTTTTGCATTGGAGTGGTCCCCTTTTTTTAGGTAGGGAGTAAAGAGTTTTTTACCCAGTCTTCTGGCCATTTTCTTTCTTCCATATTTTTGTACGAGTTGTAAAAGAAGATTCAACATTTCCCCAGCTTCTTAATTATTTGTGTTATTTATCTATTCCGGGGCTCTTTTTATTTTTTATTTTTTAGGTTTTTTATAATTCGCAGCAGTGGCGGGGGTTTACCCTCGCTGTTTTGATCTAATAATTTTTGTTGTTGTTTTTTATTTTTTGTAAAAGTTGGAACAATATTGATTCCATCTATTTTTGACTTTTTTTCCTCAAAAAAAAACAAGTCCATCTTCATTTTTGTAGTGTCCATTGTATTTTAAATTTTGGGAGTTTCTACCCCTTGGTAGAGTTTTATTTGTCTTTTGATAGAACATTTTCAATTCTCTAAAAAAATGTTCTTTTAAAAATTTTTCCTTATCTTGTCGCAAAATTTTTAATTTTTGTATTTTTTTTTTTGTAAATATTTTTTCAACGGTTATTGAACCTTTTTATTTTAGGCTTTTCTTTTTAATTTACTTGTGTTTTTTTCAGATACCCAGGGGGAATTTGTCTTTTTCTTTTTGGCGATAGTTTCTTAACAGTGCTCAGCAAGATTTCTTTTCCTTTTTCCCCAAAAAATCTTTTGGTGTTTTTATCTTCACATTGATTGGATTTAAAATTTTTGTTTGAACGCAATTCTGTAATTGCTATAAGAGTTTTGTAGTCGAGCTTTAGAGGGGTGTGGACGCCCCATTTTTTGAGTCTTATTTTAAAGTGAAGTTAGTGTCACTGTTGCAGTCGGCACCAGGTCTTGTTTTGGAAATTTTTTTATGCAACTTTTCCCCTTTTTGGTTCAGCACAATGCAGTCAATTTTGGGTTTTGCGGTTCTTTGTTTTGGTGAAAACCAGGTACAAGTGTTTTGGGTGGGTTGGAAAAGAGGGGTATAATAAATATTTTTTTACTAAGAATTTAAATAAAAATTTTTCCCTCTTTCATTTATATCCCAAGGCCGAATTTTCAAGGTGTAATTTTTTTAGTTTTTTTCCTCTTGGCGTTGGGGCCCCCAAAGATATTTTTACATCTCTTTTGGGTTTTGTGTTAAAGTATCTTGGAGGAGTTAAAAAAAAATTCCTTTTCTTCATCATTGCAATTTGGTTGGGTGCGTGCTTTGTAAATAAATATTATGAGGTTTGTTTGTTTCTGACTTTTAAATGGTTTTTTATTGGCTGTACCCAATAGTGCATTTCAGTTTTTTCGTGAAAATGCAATCCGGACTATAATTCCTTCTTTTTTTCCAAAAAAAAAAAAAAATGTCTTTTTTCTTTATTTTTAAAAAACTTCCATTTTTTTTCCAATTGGTCTCACGTTTCCTAGATTTGAATGTGTATCTACCATTTCGTTACAAAGTATGTAATTTCCCCTTTCTTTCTTTTTCCCTTTACTTTCCCACTTCCTTTTTTAAGGGTTTTTTTAATTTGGACCTGTTTCTTTACTTCTTTGTCTTCCAGTGCATGTTTAACATTGTCAGCCTGGTTGTCCACTAACTAACGCGCCCCTTGAAAAACCCACGCGACGGGCGATGGGTATGAATTGTCGTTTCTGTATTTAATCTTTGGTGTAGAGGTTTGTCAGGAGAAAATAAAAGTTGAGTGGAATCCCCCAGGCTCCTTCTCAACTCGCAGTCCCCAACTAATTAGGAGGAAACTATCTCTGCCGCTTTTAAAACAGTTACACTTTTAATACGCCCAGAACTATTATTTGGTGAAACCAGTAATCAGTAGAACTGAAGGTGTTTTCACCAGATACCCACTGCCCTGCTGCGACAGTTTCACCGCAACCTGGTATAGGGAGCTAATAGAGTGCTATCCTTGTTAAAGGGGAAACCCCTAGGGTGCAGTTTATTGTTTTACCCAGGACAAAAACTAGACCCTTAATCCCCAGTAATTTGGTCGATGCATTTTCTGACTTCAACTTGCAATGATTACAAGAATAATAGCCACCTGTAGTAAGATATACTTGTAGGTTTGGATGCTTATTAGGGAATTATGGATCCTTAAATAAAGCCATATCAGAATAATGGATTAGTAGCCCAACGGTCTGTATTTGGTTGGGTTTTGTCTGGTTCATGGATGGCTCTTCTAACAACCAATTTCAGTCTAACCAAATGTTGTGTAAGGAAATGTAACAGATTCTGATATACGTAAACTTTGGAGTTTAGAATCTGTTGGAATAACTCGAAAAGAAACGGTTTCTAGCCATTTACCTCAGACCCTGTTCTACAGGAGTTTTGTGGAAATTTAGGTTTGATTGGGGGGGGGGGGCACTCTGAAGTAGGCTTACCCGGGAAGTCAGATGACTGTAAGAAGAATCTTAGAAATAATGAGAGACTTGCAAGGAAAAGGCTAGAAGGATTAGAGCGTAAGTTAGATAAGGACCCACAGCTTAAGAAAACAATATTCTGATGTGTTTACTGGTTATGAAAACGAGGGAATAATTGAGGAAGTCCTTTCAAATGATGTTTTAAGTTCTCGGCCTACTTATTATATGCCTCATGGTTCTTCAGCTAAGATTAGACCAGTTTTGATGCTTCTGCAGCTAGTTACAATGGCATTTCCTTAAAAGATTATCTTGAGTCTGGTCCTTCACTTAATCCTGATCTTGTGAAAAGTTGCACTGGACTGCTGTTATTACAAAGGCATTCTTACAGATTTGTGTTCGGCAAGAATACCGAGATGGTTATCGCTGTCCATGGAAATGCAAAAACTCCATTAGAATTATGTGGGTTGTCGTGTTCCCTTTGGCAAAACAAGTGGCCCTTTTTTACTAAATGCAACTATTACATATCACTTACAGTCTTTTCCTAATACTGAAGTCACAGAAGACCTTTATGTGGACGATTGGTTGTCAGGGGCGAACAGTGCTTAGGAGGCTTCTGATAAGTTTCAAAGAAGCTCAGAGTATTTTGGCATTAGCCGGGTTTCCTTTTTCTAAGTGGCATTCAAATTGTAAGTTATTGACGAGAAAGTCTATGACAAAATTGATCACGATAAGGAACATGAATCCACCACCGTTTTAGGTATGAGGTGGTTACCCTTAAACAGACTAGTTTATCTTTGAAGGTTTGATTTAGACTTGGAGGACACAGTTGGTGTCGACAAAAGAACAATTCTTAGTCTCATAGCCAAGTGTTTGACCCACTTGGTCTGATTAGTCCTTTTGTCATGCATGCTAAATCCTCTCTCAAGACATATATGAGACTTGTGTTTGATTGGGATGAAGTATTACCTAAAGAGTTGCAAAAATTTGTTCAAGAATTGGGTTAAGAACATTGCAGTTCTGAAATATGAGAAGATAAATCATTGCTATTTTTCCAGAAATTTCATGATGAGAGTTGTATGGTCTAGAACTTCAGAGAAAGGGTAAGAAGCTTGTGTGTATTGAGAGTTCCCCTTGTGGAGGGGCCCATACCAGGTGTCATTTGTAGTAGTAATGTCTAGGGTAGCTCCAATAAATAGGGTTACTTTACCCTGACTAGAATTGCTTCGTGCATTACTTTGTGCCCAGCTCTTAGATTTTTGTGAAGTCTGCCCCCTATCTTGATAAGACTGTAACTTATTGTTGTTGAAACTGACTCAAAGGTTGCGCTTACATGAATAAAGGGTGATCCTTGTAGATGGAAGGTACCATGGTACCATGCCACTGGTACCATTGTCCAGGGAAGGAAAATCCTGATGATTTTGTTTCTAGAAGGAAGTTAGCTGAGTCACTTGTAAATTTACCTTTAGGATAAATGGCCCTTCTTGGTTGTCTAAACCTTTAAGTGATAAAAAGGAAACTGTAGAGTTACCTATAGAAGAAAGTTACAGTGAAAAGAACATTTCTTGTGTATCCGTGACCACTTCTAAATATTTGATATTGAGAGATGGAGTCAGTTCAATAAACCTCATCATATAGTAGCTTAGGTTATGAGATTTATAAATAATGCCCGACCTCATTCTGTAAAAATGTCAGGTCTATTGTTTTCTGGTGCGTTGGTTAATCCAAGACCAAATTGTTTTATTGTGTACAGAGAGAGAAATTCGCTCAGAAAATTGCAGATTTGAGAACGAGTAAATCTCCTGCAAGGGGTTCTCTTTGTGTAGACTGAATCCCTTTGTAGATGATAAAGGTTTGTTGAGAATTAAAGGACATTTGGAGAATGCAGACTTCAGTTTTGAAAACAAACATCCTGTTATAGTTCCTTCAGGTCATGTTGCTAAGCTCTGGGTTCAATTTCAACATATTTTCCTGAAGTACATGGAGTCTCCACCATTTTAAGAGGAAGCTATTGGATAGTGGGAGTCAGACGAATTGCTAAAACTGTTTTAGAGTGTGTTAGGTGTAAGAGTTATAATCCAGGATTTGTAATCAGCCTGCTGCACCTCTACCAGGATTAATCCGCTAATGACCTTAGCTGTTGACGTGGAAGATAATTTGAAATAATTAATCTACCGGGTTTAAGAGTTAAGATTGCTTCTTCCTATATTGTGACAGGTCTTGATTATGCTGGTTCTCTCTTTTGTATTGATTGCTTTCCAAGAAATTGTTACATTTTGTTGTTTACATGTGCAGTGATGTGTGCAGTGCACTTAGAACTTACTGATTCATCATCTCTCTCTGATTTGCATGCTTGTTGTATATAGATTTGCAGCATGAAGAGGCATTCCATCTGTTTTTTTTTTTTTTTTTTTTTTTTTTTTTTTTTTTTTTTTTTTTTTTTTACTCAGATAATGCCAAAACATTTTTGGGTGCTCGCCCACTTCAGCAAGAATATGGTCCACTATCTCCTCAGTGGAAATTCGTTGTTCTTCATGGTGGGGAGGTTGGTGGGAGTGTTTGATTAGGTCTGTTAAATCTGCTTTGAGGAAAACAATAGGTGTTAAATGTCTGTCAAGAATTGAGCTTGAGACCACGCTTCAAGAAGTGGAGGCTTGTGTAAATTCTAGACCTTTAACCTTTATTGGAGATGAACTCGATGTTTCAGATCCTTTGATTCCTTCACATTTTCTCATTGAAAGTAATCCATCTTGAGATTAGCGACCAATCTTCATATGTTACAGAAAGGGATTTAATTTGTCCGAGAAAGTGTTGGCCAGCAGCAGCTTAATAAGTTTTGGAAATTATGGAGCAATGATTATCTAAGAAATTTGCCACCAGAAGTGAAGGGATCTGTGCAAAATTGTATAGTAAAGAAAGATGCTGCTGTACTAGTCAGAGAAGAACATGTTTCTAGGCTTAAATGGCCATTAAGTGTAGCTACAGAAGTATTCCCAGGTAATAATAATATCATTAGGAGTGTTAGGGTCAAAAATGAGAAAGAATAGTTAATATACCAGTGCAGAAGTTGCATGGTCTTGAAATGTATAATCCTCTGTAAGACAATTCTAAAGAAAATATGAGTTACTTCAGAAGAAAACAGTAGACCATCAGTTTTTGGAAACAATGAAAATAGTGCCTCTGAGCTTCTAAAGTCAACGTGGTTGTGCAGTAAGAGGCCCGACGAAACTTGACTTGTAATACTTTGCAGTAGTTAGTTTGTTTTTTCTTTCTTTTCTTCTTCTTCTACTTGTCAAGGTTAAGATTAAGATCAGGTAATGAGTTCAATCACATGAGTTTATAAATGTAATCACTAAAGAGAAAACTCATATATTTATGTTTCAGAATTTTATTTCCTCATTTAAGTATACTTAGTCTATGATAGGGGCAAGTCTATGGTGGGGGAGTATGTTAAATATGTTACTCACCCTTTGTGCTCAGGACACATTTCAGTGTTTATTTCAGAATTATTATCTATATTTTGTTAGCTAGAGTGTGAGTTTTCTAAATGTGGTCTAGAGGATATTACATATTTATATATTTTAAGACTAAAAGAGAAGTGCCATAAAATCTTTTTGTGTGTAACCATGAAAATAAAGATCACTACGTGGCATGCCACCTGTTCCATTCAACACCCCAAATCCTCGCTCCTGCTTCTTCATACCTTTTGGGTTATGTGGGTCTTGTGAGACCTTACAGTCCTTTGTTTACATCAGTTGCGGTACCGTCCAGCAGTTAGCATGTGGTTTCTTTCGAGAGCGACTCGGAATGCGCAGGCCACCTCGAGGCTCGATATTTGAATTTCGAAATAAACATGAAAATATAGATTACATAGAAATTGAAATAATACCCACATATAGTTGACAATGTAAAAAAAAAAAAAAAAAAAAAAAAAAAAAAAAAAAAAAAAAATATATATATATATATATATATATATATATATATATATATATATAATATATATATATATATATATATATATAAGATCGGGCTTTGAGGTGGCCATCGCATAGAGTTGATCACACCAAAGAACAATTTTTAAAAAATACAATCCGTTGGCCGTTAAAAAAGGGGGCTGCACAAGTTAAAAGTAAATATTCCCGTGGACCAGATACATACCTGTAATCTTTCACAGAGATTTGAGGACAATAGAAGAAAGTGAAATTCTTTAAAACATGGAGGACCAAAGCATTGTGGATGTGAACTGGGTGTCCAAGAAAGAGGGAAATGTGCAAACTAAAACCGGATTATGTTCTTTGACTTTTACTTCAAGTAAATCCTTGAAAAGGTTAATATTGGATATAAATTTGTCCAAGTGCGACCTTATATTAAAAAATAAACTATGCTTTGTAATAGATGCCAACAATTTCGACACACCTCATTACGATGCAATGGTAAAGATACAAATTGTTGATATGACAGAATAACTCATCTTCCCTGCGTGTAATAAGCAAGTTTAACTGGTCAATGCATATATTGACTCGTTGTGGGGATTGGCAAAATATGGAGTTGCTGCGCTCAACTCTGTGTATCGAGGAGGATCCACGTGACATTATAAAGGGTTGTTTACTTTCAGATATAAAAACTGCCTTTTGATGGTGTATATAAACGAAAACATACTCTTACATGGGTAACTGAGAAAATTAGATTTTCACCTTCGTTTAGGTAATATGAGGTATATTGTAGGTACATGAAAAAAAGTATCCTTATACTATTAACCATCTTGATTATTCCAACCTCCCCACCCCCCTAATTAAAGATGGGTGTGTGATCTGAGAATCTATGCCCTGATACACTTAAAAAAGTTGGCAACTTCTTCTCGTTTACAGGTTTGTAAATATATCAACTGGATTTGCTGTGTGGGAACATTAAATAACTTTACATTACCTTCCTCTAATTCATCTTTAATGAAATGGTAACGAATATCAATGTGCTTTGTCTTGGTGATTTACTGGATTTTTCCAAGATATAGCTGTGTACCAACTTTAGTCTACGGATTTAACTTGAATCGTAATAGATCAGATACAATGCTTGGTTTCCAATTGGCAGTACCCCCAAAAAA
>NW_023662102.1:10000-12500 GCF_015228065.2 Penaeus monodon | reverse complement strand
TGCAAAAGGTCTTTAGTTGAATTAGTT
The DNA here is from genome assembly GCF_015228065.2 of Penaeus monodon. NCBI lineage: Eukaryota > Metazoa > Arthropoda > Malacostraca > Decapoda > Penaeidae > Penaeus > Penaeus monodon. The sequence continues at coordinate 12,473 of NW_023662102.1, read as the reverse complement.
TCCGATGATGGCGTAGCTTTTAAAAAGTATCAGTACCTTTGTATTACGTGTATGTCAATGACCGTTTTTCACTTCTTGCTTTTTTTTCACTAATCATGAATACTAGTCCCACATCGTAACTTCTATTTCCTCTCGATTTACGAGTTCCTTTGACAAGGACTTTCAATATCTTTTTCCCTTCGGTGATCTTTTCTTGGTGCCTTTAAATCATGTCTTGTTTTTTTTCATACTGTCGTGTGATACAAAATGCTCCTATTGGCATTCAAAGTAAATTTGGTCTCCAGACTCCACCCCCCCAAAAAAACATGAACTCAATCAGCACATTAGGGCCTCTTGAACCTTACTTGCAACTTTACGGAGATAATGAATACATACCGGTAGTAGTAGCAGTACTTTGAAATACCACAAGTTCAGGAACTTCTTGGCAATTAAGCGAATCAAATGCAATAATGAGGAAACCACGAGCTGTTCAAATGAGGGGAATTAAAGCAATGTTATTTCCTAGCCCGTCTTTTGATAGCAGATCAAAATAGCTGCTTTAAGAAAGGAGTTTGTAATCACATTTCAAGTTTTTCCCCCCCTAAGAATGTTAAAGATTCTTATTATTTTTTAAGAAGGAAAATCAAACTTCATAATTCAAATAAATGGATTCTGACATCATATACGCTGAACTAATTCCACTTGTGTAGCCGAGGGTAACCAGGTTTACTGATTGCTTTACAGTGACAGGAAGGGAATTTATACTGTCTGCGTCTTTCATTGCTATGCTTGAAATTTTTATTGGAAATCCATACGCGACACAAACATAAAAAATCATATTTTTTAAGTGCGTAGTCTTTTCCTAGCTCTCTAGGATATGACATTAATTTCATATTACTCTTAACATTTTCTAATCTTTCACATATTCACTGTTCTACACATATACAAATATACAGACACATATATACAACACAGGCACGAAATACACAAACGCCTCAAGATAAAAGCCATGCTCACAATACATGCAAAAAACATATGCACATGCTAGTGTATGCATACAAACATACATATACACATGCACACACACACACACACACACACACACATATATATATATATATATATATATATATGGTGTGGTGTGTGTGTGTATGTGTGTGTGTGTGGGTGTGTGTTTTGTGTGTGTGTGCATGTGTGTGTGTATTGTATTCATATATATTTATATATATATAAAATATATATATATATATATAATATATATATATATATATACATACAAAATATATTTGCCCTGGGTAAGACAATAAACTGCACCCTGGGGTTCCCTTGAACAAGGATAGTACCCTATTAGCTACCTATCCCAGGGTTGCGGTGAAGCGTGGGAGGGGGGCAGTGGATATCTGGTGAAAACACCTTCGGTTCTACTGTTTACTGGTTTCACCAAACAATATGTCTGGCGTTTACAGTGTAACTTTTTTCAAAGCGGCAGAGATAGTTCCTCCTAGTTAGTTGGAGATGCGGTTGAGAAGGAGCCTGGGGGATTCCACTGAACTTTTCTTTTCTCCTGACAAACCTCTACACCAATGATTAAATACAGAAATGATAATTCATACCACCCTCGCCCCTCGCATGGGTTATCAAGGGGCGCGTTATTCAGTGGGCAACCAGGTGACAATGTTAAATATGCATCTGGAAGACAAAGAAGACAAAGAAAAAAATGTCCAATTAAGAAAACATTAAAAATCGGAACGTGGAATGTAAGGAAAATGAAAGAGATGGGTAAATTACATACTGTCTGTAACGAAATGGATTTATACAACATTCAAATACTAGGAACCAGTGAGACCAATTTAAAAGTAATGGAAGTTTCAAAACTAAAGAAACAAGACAGTTCTTTTTTCTGGAAAAGAAGAAGGAAATTAAATCACAAAGTTGCTATGTTTCTCACGAAAAAAAACTGCAAATGCACTAATTGGTACAGCCCAATAAATTATTACATTTTAAGTGGGAAAACAAGCAAAACGTCATAACATTAGTATTATACAATGCTATGCACCAACCAACATTGCAAGTGATGAAGAAATGGAAAATTTCTCCAAGAAACTTTAGACACAAACCCTAACAGACATGTAAAAGTAATCATGGGAGACCTCAACGCCAAAGTAGGGGAAAATTGATCTAAAAAATGACACTGTGGGAAAATTCGGCCTTGGAGATATAAATGAGAGATGAAAAAACCCTTTTTGAATTATGTAGTACAAATAATCTATTTTTAGCCAACACATTGTTCCAACACCACCCAAGACACTTGTACACGGTTTTTTACCAGACAAAGACACGCAACCAAAATTGACTAAAATTGTGTTGAACCAGAAATGGAAAAGTTGCATAAAAATGCCAAGAAAAGACCTGGTGCCGACTGCAACAGTGACCACCAACTACTAACTATCGACTTTCAAATAAGACTCAAAAAGATGGGGCGTCCAACATCACC
>NW_023662102.1:5000-7500 GCF_015228065.2 Penaeus monodon | reverse complement strand
ATATATATATATATATTATATATATACATATATACACACACGCTATGCAAATCATTCTTTAATTTTGTATGTCTTTGTAAGTTAAATTTGTAAAATAATCAACGGTTTCAATATCATCTACATTTACAATTACAACATTTTGATAAAATAGCCATTATTTACTGGTATTTATGTAAAAGTCCTTTTTTTCATTTTTGCTGGCTGTATCTCTGTGGGTCAGTTCTGTCTAGTTCATCTATTGATTCGACTTTAAGGACAACTTCTGCATATACTGTTACAAGTTACTCCTATTATGATGGAACTTCAAAGTTTTCAAGCGTACTTTTCATTATCAATCTGCAGAGATGTTAAAAATATTTGGGAATAGAATGCCTATAAACATACACGTGTGTGTGTGTGTATGTATTATATATAATATTATATATATTATATATATATGTAATATATATATATATATATATATATATATATATAATGCATATATATGTATATATATATATGTATATATATATATATATATATATATATATACATATATATATATATATATATATATTATATATATATTATATAATGCATATATATGCATTTATATATATATATATATATATATAATGTATATGTATATATAATTATATAAATGCATATATATATATATATATATATATATATGACTGCTGTGATAGTCCAGTAGTTAGAGCACTGGACTCCGACCCTCTGGTCCCGAGTTCAATTCCCGTCGCGGCAGTCGTGAAAATGCCTGCGCTCCTACTGCTAGCCTGAGCCTGATCTCACGGCGAGAAAACGACATGTCGCTTGAGAAGTCAAACGTAGGTGTCACAGGGGAAGTCGCCGCCGTGGCATTTATTCTTTTTGTATAGGTTGGAACAATATTGATTCCATCTATCTTTGACTTCTTTTCCATCACACAAAACAAGTCCATCTTCAGTTTTGATAGTGTCCATTGTAGGTTTAAATTCCGTGTGTTTCGTACTCCTTGGTAGAGTCTTTAATTGTCTTATTGATAGAACAGTTTTCAATTCTCTGGCAATGTTCATTTAAATATTTTTCCTTATCTCGTCGCAATAATCTTTGAATTTTTGTATTTTGTTTTTTGTAAATACTTTTTCAACTGGATTATTGATACCCTTTGATTTTAGGCATCTTCTTGTTTCAATTTCACTTAGTGTTTCTTCAGATATCCAGGGGAATTTGTCTTTTTCTTTTTGGCGATAGTTTCTTAAGCAGCGCTCAGCAAGAGTTCTTTTCCTTCTTCCCACAACTCATTTGGTGTTTTATCATCTTCACATTGATTGAGTACTTCAAATTTGTTTGACACTGTAATTCTGTAATTGTTATCAAGAGTTTTGTAGTCGAGATTTAGAGGTGATGTTGGACGCTCCATCTTTTTGAGTCTTATTTGAAAGTCGATAGTTAGTAGTGGTGGTCACTGTTGCAGTCGGCACCAGGTCTTTCTTGGCATTTTATGCAACTTTTCCATTTCTGGTTCAACACAATGTAGTCATTTGGTTGCGTGTTCTTTGTCTGGTAAAAAACACGTGTACAAGTGTCTTGGGTGGTGTTGGAACAATGTGTTGGCTATAACTAGATTATTTGTACTACATAATTCAATAAGGTTTTCATCTCTCATTTATATCTCCAAGGCCGAATTTTCCACAGGTGTCATTTTTTAGATCATTTTTGCCTACTTTGGCGTTGAGGTCTCCCATGATTACTTTTACATGTCTGTTAGGGATTGTGTCTAAAGTTTCTTGGAGAAATTTTCCATTTCTTCATCACTTGCAATGTTGGTTGGTGCGTTGCATTGTATAATACTAATGTTATGACGTTTTGCTTGTATTCTCACTTAAAATGTAATAATTTATTGGGCTGTACCCAATTAGTGCATTTGCAGTTTTTTTTTTCGTGAGAAACATAGCAACTTTGTGACTATAATTTCCTTCTTCCTTTCCAGAAAAAATAACTGTCTTGTTTTCTTTAGTTTTGAAACTTCCATTACTTTTCCAATTGGTCTCACTGGTTCCTAGTATTTGAATGTTGTATCAATCCATTCCGTTACAGACAGTATGTAATTTACCCATCTCTTTCATTTTCCTTACATTCCACGTTCCGATTTTTAATGTGTTTCTTAATTGGACATGTTTTCTTTGTCTTCTTGTCTTCCAGATGCATATTTAACATTGTCAGCCGGTTGCCCACTGAATAACGCGCCCCTTGATAACCCATGCGACGGGCGATGTGGTATGAATTATCATTTCTGTATTTAATCATTGGTGTAGAGGTTTGTCAGGAGAAAAGGAAAGTTGAGTGGAATCCCCAGGCTCCTTCTCAACTCGCAGTCTCCAACTAACTAGGAGGAACTATCTCTGCCGCTTTGAAACAGTTACACTGTAATACGCCAGACATATTGTTTGGTGAAACCAGTAATCAGTAGAACCGGTGTTTTCACCAGATATCCACTGCCCGCTCCCGACAGCTT
>NW_023662101.1:2500-16595 GCF_015228065.2 Penaeus monodon | reverse complement strand
CTAAAGCCCCCCACCGCGGCAGGGGGCCTTACTGAGAATAGTGACTGGGGAATGTCTCTCACACAGGCTATGTGATAGCCTGCCTTAACTGGTCCCCTACAGGGAGCCAGAATGGGGTAGTGTGCATTGAAGTCTACCACTAGGAATCTCAACAGCAAGAGATTCAACATCATCTCCACAGTGCGTGCATCGGGTAATGCAATGCATCAGCAATTGTGAGCAGGGATTGTTGCTCTGACCAAGTTGATCAAGCCTCTGGTGCCAGCTGTACTTGTCCACCATGAGATATGATACCTTGAGAAGCAAACAGTCCCCTCTCTTAATATCTCCTGGAGCATGATAATGTTAATGTTCCTTGATCACACTATTGCGTGGATGATTGCATTCTTATATTGAAGCTATTGATGTCTTTATATTGGATTCAGTCAATTTCCCCATCAATGGTGGTATCAGATAACTCCATTGTGAGTCCTTGCTGACTGAGGGATCTTCATTTGTTTCTGGGCTGTTTGTCTGGCTATCTATGGGCCCACTGAGAGGTGGAGAGCCTTCAGTAGCTCTGACTTTTGTTGGCTGGGCTTTCTCATTTCAGACTTTGTCTGTGTGTTTTTTGGCTTTTCTCTCTTACTGTTATTTTTCTCTACATCATCAATGTTCTCACCATTTGGTGGGCATTGTCAAAGCCCTCAGGTTTAGAGGGAACCTTAATCTGTGGGAAACGTCTAGCGGGTCCAGACTCTCTTTCAGATTTGTCGTCTGCCATAGGTCTTTTTAGATCGCCCTTTTGGCCTGATTCTGGGCTTTGGTCATGGAAGCAGCTGCTACTTTGGCTGGTCCAGCTTCTGCTCCCCACCTCGGTCAGGGAGGATGTCTGAGGGGAAATAAGAGGTCTCACTGTTTTGGGTGCAGTCCTGGAGAGCCCTCTGCTGGACAATCTATGGATAGACATGTTTTTTGGGTGATGGATTCTCTGTCTTATCCATTTTAGCAGCAGGTTTGAGAGTAAGCCTGTACTTTAGTTTTTTCTTGCCACTAAAGCCATAATGGGTTCAGAGTGACTTAGGTCCTTAGTTTAGTCAGTGCCTTGCAAGGTTTGTCAATTTTTTGTCTTGTTTGTGGGGATTTGGTATATTATTTGCCAATGTAAGTAAGCAGTTATTTTACCCTTTCACACCCCACCCATCATGGAGTCCAACAATGGGAAGCTGTATATTAGAGCTTATGTCTAACAGTGCCAATGGCTCCATGACTGTTTACTCATGCACGGTACCACTCAACCCTCCACCACCCTGTAGCTGTTACACATAAGCTTCCCCTTGTTGGGTGGGGGCATGATAGGGTGACATAACTGCTTAATTTCATGGCACTAATTCACCAAATTCCCCTCAGAGATTAAAGATGACAAACCATGCAAGGCACTGACAATGGCAGTCACATTGAAGCCATCGCTGCAAAACATGTTTGTCCATGAAATTATCTCTTGTACTGGCCTTCCAGGCCTGCACCCACAACAGGGAGACCTCTGACTTCCCCTTAGAAGTCCTTCCTAACCAAGATAGAAGCACAAGCTGGACCAGCCAAACCAGCAGCTGCCCCCATGCCAAAGCCCAGAACCCATCCAAAGGATAGTCCCAAGACGACCTAGGCCAAAGACAAACCCTGAGGGAGATTCTGGACCCTCTAGGTGTTTCCCAGAGTTTAAGATTTCCTCTAAACCTGAAGGTTATGACAATACCTACCACTGGTGAAAGCATTAGTATTGCAGAAAAAAATCTGGTTGTTAATCCCGGTTGCCAGAGACCAGACATGAACATTGTCCCTAAAGATCGAGCTACCCTGAATTTCCTGCAGGAAACGAAGGAGCTTAAAATGGAGAAAAGTGTGTATCTCTCCACTGAACCCTAAAGATAGAAAAGCCCCAGTCACTACCCTTGATTTGGGTAACAGTTTGCTAACCAAATTAAGGCAAACCAAGACGCCTACAACCGGCAACTTGCTCATATCAGAAAAAGGGCAGCCAAACCCAATAACTCTGAGGGAACTAAGAAAAACATGCATGTTCTCACTCACCCTGGGTTCTGACGGGGATTTCCTACCCCAAAAGTTCCCACCAAGACTGGCAGGTGAGCTTGCATTCCTGCAACTCATCAACAATCCTGGGAACTTCCACTCTACCGCAGAGTTGGAAGAGGGCTATCATAGTTCAAATACACAAGGACGTGAGCACAGCACACACCATAGCCCGCCCTTAAGCACAACCAGCATGTCACATCAATGATAGTATTCCTAGATCTAGAGAAGTCTTTTGAATTAGCAGTCCTCTTGCTATTCAGAGACCCTAATCCAAAAGGGAATCAGAGGAAATCTCTTGGCCTGGATTGGTGACTTTCAGGAGCAGAACAGCAAAAGTCATATCCAAGGCACCTATACAAATTGCCACTAGAAAATGGAACATCACAGGGTGGGTACTCAATCCACCCCGTTTCAACACCCTAATGTCCTGTATTTTCAACATACATCTTCCATTGGGTTGCAAGATAATCTCCTATACAGATGGTCTTCAATTGTCTCCACTGGAGCATCTGTCTAAGAAAAGCCTAGTGCTGTCTGGACCTTGTATCTAAGGAGTGTTGTAGGACAGGAATTAAGATTTCTGCAGCCAAATCAAAGCCATGGCTGCGTGTCCAAGGCATGGATGTAGAAGTGTCCAGGTCTTCCAATCCCTTTGGGGGAAAGGATTGACCAGACCCTCTCCTTCCAAAAAAGGTTCAGAAACCTGGTTGATCAACAAAACCAAGACTGTCTTTTCATGAGAGAAATGACTGGGAGTCAAATAAGAGCTGGATATAAAGAACTAAGATCATTCTATGTACAAGCCTCCATCCCATTGTGGACTATCCCTCTGTAACCCTGATTGCCACCAAGACAAGGCTAAAAGAAAATTTGGGAGACAGTTCAAAATGAAAGTCCTGGATCATGCTGGGGCCCCAAGTGAAAAAAAATCCTCAATCTCCTCATGGGAAGTAAACCTTGTCCCCCTGGACTCCAGAATTGATCTAGTGGCAGCAGAGTTCCTTTTAAAAGTCATCAGGCACCCAGGAAACACAAACATAAGACAAAAATACTCAGATGCCTAGAATAAGATTATGTATGAGCTCTTCGCAAATAGCTCCTGGCTGCCATATACAGCCAGGGTTTTGATGTGCTATTTGTTCAAAGAGAAAACTACTTGCTAAGAGCATGGACTCCCCCAAAATCCAAATTTAATGAAGCCCCACCTTGAACACAAACCTTGATTGAATTCTCTGCATGAGCTTGTCAATACCCTATGCTTAGTCTGAAGTAGAAGCCGAAAGGCCCATTGCAGCCATCCCTCCTCCGGGTAATAGAACCTATTTTAAACAGAGGGAAATCAGTCGTCCTATAATCCACACTGCAGGTGCCAAAATTGCAGCAAGGGTTGCCACAAAATCCATGAGGGTAACATTTCAATGCCTCATTGCTACATGCAAGGTAGTTGCGATCATGGAGCCCTAACCCACACATCCCTGAAGAAGGCCCATGGTCATACATACAGATTCTAGGGCAACCTTTAAAACTGTCTATAGCACAGCATGCCCAATGACATCTACCTCCTGATCACTATGCTTACCACAATGCAGAGGATTCTTGCTCAGGGTAGAGAAGATAATCATAATCTGGTCCCCACCATATAAGTATCAGAAGAATTACTTTGCTGACTTGACAGGGGTGTGTCCCTAAATCCCAATAACATTAAACCAAGAAGAAAAATATCTTAGGCACAGGTCCAACGCTACAGCACTTGCCATTCTCCTAAAGGGAAAACGAGATCCATCCCGTCAGCCAAATGGGACTTAGACACCAAAGGCTTTGAGCCACTGGCACTCTCTAAAACAATCAACAGAGGTGCCCAAGTCTTCTTCACAGAATCAGACTAGGTTACCACTGCACATGGTGATTCATACAACAATTGACTATGCAGACAGGTGTTGGAAGCACTGTGGCGAGCCGACGCTATCCTAATTACATTATTTACAGAGTGAGCCACAATATTTCTGAAATAGGGACCCCACAACAGCCGCCGGGGCTGGAAAAGAGATTATGCCCCATGCTTACATCGTAGCGGCTGCTGGCAACCCGGCCACCCCGGTATGCCTCGAGTGTCAGAGAATCAATTGAGACAACCATAATTAGCTGATACAGGCTGAGCCCTATATATGGAAGGCCCTGGAGAAGCAAAAACTTCGCAAATAAAAGAATGTTCCCGATCATTACTCGGGACTTCAGTTTCAGCTCAAGCTCAAGACTACTGCTTTCCTTGTATGCGAGCTGTACTAGGTCCCTCTAACCCAAGTAGATTTTACAACCAGTGTAATTACCATCAAAACGAAGGTAAAACCCATAAAATTGTTATATTTTTATTTTAACATAGTTAAAATATACTCATTTTTATTAGATCATTACATCAATATCTCTTTACAGCAAATAAATCCAGTTAATATAGGGAGTTATACTAAAAAGGGTTTTGTCAAGTAAGAGGGGAGAGGGATATCATATAAATTTTTTCTTATTGATCTCACATGTGAGGGGTTTAGAAAACATATATGTGGGATACAAGACAGCATTTTTTCTTTTAAGTGGAATGGTTAAAAAAAAGGAAAAAAAAAGTGTCATGTAGGTGGGCCCTTAAGTTTTTTTTTCCCCAAATTTTATTTGAGGATTTTTCCTCTTATATGTGAGAGGCCAGTATTTTCCTCTCATATAAGTGAAGGAATAAAAAATATTCAAAGCAAATTTGCAGTATAAAATTAATTCCTCTGGATATTAGATTTTCTCTTCGATATTGAAGAGTGAAGTCATTTTGCTAGCATAGAACAATCTCTTGAATAACTTTGTCTACATATTTTTGTATCATTAGCTATGAGATATAACAAGCTAGTTTCCTCCCATTCATTTTGTATATTCATCTGACACCATAAGAAGTTTTTCTACCACTATATTCGCTGTAGTAATGACCATAGCAATGGTATACATCCAAAATACCACAGCTGATAGAAGGAGAAGGCTGTGGAGACACAACATCCAGGGCAAGCAGTACTCGTGGTGACCGCAGCTGTTGACATAAACAAATCAGGTAAGCAAAAAAATCTAAACTTTATTATTACAATCAAAGTAAAATAATAAAAACAGTAATGTGATTGATGCGGGGTGGTGGTGGGGGGTGACGATGTGTGTAAAAAGTAAAGAGACGCCCCCTACATGGAACTGGATGGACAGTGATAACATTTAAACATATGGCTTTACTCTTTATTAAATGACAGAGTACAACACAAATAAATTAACCACACAATGCAATGATCTCCCAAGTCAGATAAGATCAACCTTAACTTTCTTTTTAGTGCCTGAAAGGAGTGCTGGTGTCAAAACTCATGTGGGCAACGCACAAGTCACGGGGAACCCCTTATATGCTTATTAACCCACCATATTGCTGGGCCACCTACTCGGGCCTCGCTCTCGGGGAAAGCCACTGGATTTGCCTCAAGGGGTGACCCATCTTTCTCTGATTGCGGGTCATCTTGTTTTCGATCCATCTTCATGGTTGCTCATCCTTGTCAGCTTCTTCTAGGTCCTTGGTAAAAATCCATTCCCCCTCGACGTCCACACATCTTGAAAGGTCCATCCAGGTCTTTCCTCGTAGTCCTCATCCAGGTCCACACACTCTCACAGATCTCATCCAGCCCTTTCCGGCTACATGCTCGTTCAGATGTCCTCGTAGCCTGTGTCTGCATCTAAAGGCGTTTGGCATCTTAGGGCTGTTGATACCTGCCCCAACGAGCTCCTGGTCCTTTGCTGCATCTATGGGGACCCCGGGCGGGCGGCGCTCTTCCACTACATCCGGGGCAGCTTAAATGCCTACCTGACGGGCTCCTGGTCCACAGGCCTACGGCAATCTTCCAGTCACTCCATCCCACTGCATTCTAAATCGACCTTATCTGCAGCAGGTTTTTCCTTTGGTTGCCGTGTCAGATTTTTCTATATTTTGTTGGTGAATATAAATACATGCAAGGGCTAAAATAAGAGAAAAGAAAAAGGGAACAGAGAGGGGGGAGTTTAGTGTAAACTAGCCCGGTTCTTATATAAGTTTTTTATTTTTTAATATTGGTTTAAATTAATGTTCATCTTTTTTTTACTTTTGTGGTGAGACAGATGGAAGGAGCAGTCCCCAAGGGGTTGCTTGAGCTATAAACTGGCTCTGATAGATATGAGAGTAGATAATGGAAACGACGACAGCAATCCACAGGATCTATCATCACACAGAGAAAGAAAAACATGTAAAATAAGAAATTGTACATCATGTATTATTTTACGTCGATCAAACCCTATTAATGAAAGGTTTCATTGTCTTTTTTTCTGCACCCAATGAGTGAGTGTGTATGCGTGTAACGGAAAAATCCATAATTAACCTACTCTACTCTGCTTACCTTCAACAAAATCACATGATGGTCTGGGATTTTACTTAAAACACACAAGTGACACAAGTCCTACACTAATGAACAGAGGTAAGTACAGGTTCACAAACCAAATCGAATAAAGTTGCCAACTGAATGATTACTTTTTGGGTTTTACTCTATACCAACTATTGTATGTCAGAACGTAGATCTATTAAGCAATTTACGCAACTGTGGGTTATATCTGGAATCCCTGTGATAAGGGGAAGATACTAATCTTATATTCAAATTGTTCATAAAAAAAACGCTCCATCCTGGATGGAGCTGCAATCCAATGATCATCCTATAGTAAAACAACAACAAACAACCAAATTACAGAAAGGCGGCATGTCTACTTGTAGCTCTCTCCACATGCATGAGTGACTGGAAGGGAAAGGGAAGTGAGTAGGTCAGGGCGAGGAGGTGTGCTATTTACGAGAGTAGAAATAGATGATATGACATCTGTGGTAAGTTAGAATTAAGGAATTGAAAGAGTAAAAATGAGTGAATTTCTAAGTCAATCAACGAAACTCATACAAAAAGAGATGGAAGTATAAAGGAATTTGTGAAATAACTACGCCTTCAATTCGTTGTAGGTGAAACAATCTCTAAAAGCAAGAGAAATGAATTAATTATTTAATGAACAATATTTCATGATTGTTAGCTAGAACTGGTAATACCATCTTCTCATGGTAATACGACCTTAGATCAAAGAGAAACAATGAAAGTGATTACGCATGTCATTTCAAGCTACATAATAATTTTTTAAAATTCCGTCCTTTACACTTTTCCCAGCAAAAATCAATGTGAGAGTGACTGCACAAATTATTTATATGGCTTAATACACTTATTTGAGAAGGGAAGGGGGAGAAAAGAGTTGTATATAACTGTCTTCGCAAGGTTTTGAAAACAGTGTATCGTAGGAAGCGTTGATCGAAAGGACGCAAAAACACTACTATCACCAGATTAAATAGTAAATGAACACATGATACGATAGTCTGAGAGCAAACGCTGCGTGCGGTATGGTCGGCCAGCCAAGCAGCTGGTGTGTCTTGAAGAAACAGTTACGAAGCTCGTTCTCCTAGGTCAGATAGGGTCGACCTTAATTTTCATCTTGGTGTCCCGCTAGTGGAAGTGGTGTATGTGCTTGTTGACCAGCTATAATATACATAAACACACACACACACACACGTGTCGTCTGAGGGTTACTCAGAGGTCTCCCTGGAGAGACCAGCACGAGAGTCCATTTGCTGGACAATCTCATGGGCAGACATGTTTTTGGTTGATGTCGTGTCCATCTTAGCAGCAGGTCTCACAGAGTCAACCTGTGCTTTGGATTTTCACTTGCCACTAGAAGCCATGTATGGCTTCAGAGGGACTGTCGTAGCCTGGGCCTTGCACGGTTCATCATCATTTGTATCTCTTTGTTGTGGGGTGTTTGAAATGTTTGCCATAAAATAAGCAGTTATTTCATCCTCTCACGCCCCCCACCCAACACCGTGTCCAACAAGGGGAAGCTGTATGTTAGAACTAATGTCTAACAGCCACAGGGTGGTGAAAAGACATACGCAGCCAATGGCCGTTGTACCGCCACTCACGGGACTAGTATGAGTGCCAACAGCGACATTGACTGCTTGACCCTAGCCTCCGAAGGAGACCAACTGATTGATCTGACCGGCCCAAGATCAGACCACCATCTAGCTGGAATAAAGGACCAAAGAGGTGTGTTGCTACCTGCAGGGCATACGCAGGGCATACGGCATCGCTCAACCTCCTGGACTTCTGTCTCCACAGTGCACAGGGATGCCACGCATGGCAAACACATGGATTCACATTGGGCATGAGCACAGCACACAGCATAACCATGCTCTTAAGCACATCAGCACTGCCAAGATCATTCTGGGTGCCCCAAGGTGGACGAAGGCCCTCAACCTCCTCACAGAGGCAAACCTTCTGGAATCATGAATTGATCTAATGGCAGTTCAGTTCTTCTCAAGGATCCAAGCTCCCAGGAACACAAACAGGAGACAAAAATACTCAGATGCCTAGAACAAGACCTCGAGCTGTTTGCAAACAACTCCTAGATGTCTCACACAGCCAGGGTGTTGATATGTTATCAGCTCAAAGAACAACTACTTGCCATGGGCATGTTGAAGCCCACTGTGGGCACAAATCTTGATCGAGTTCTCTGTTATGAGCTTGCCAAGGAGAAAGAATCAATACACCATGCCTAGTCTAAAGGCAGAAGCTGAGAGGGTCATTGCAGCCATCACTCCTCCGGGTAGTAGAACCTACTTCACGGATGGATCGTCGATCCCTTAAACCACACTGTAGGCGCCAGCTTTGCAGTAAGGGATGTCACACAACCCATGAGGGTAACAGACAATGCCTCCTCGCTACAGGCAGAGGCAGTTGCGATCATGGCAGCCCTAGCCCATGGATCCCTGAGGGAAGGACACGTGTGATACATACAGACTCCAGGGCAGCCACTGTCTGTCTACAGCAAAGCTCACCCATAGACAACATCTACCTTATGACCACTGTCCTCGCAATAACACAGAGGATTCTTGCTCAGGTAGAAGAATAATCACAAATTGGGTCCCTGGCCAAATAGGCATTAGAGGGAATGAGCTTGCTGACAGACTAGCTGACATTAGCAGAGGTATGCCCCCAAATCGCTTGATCATAAAACCGAGCCAAAAAATCTTAAAGTAAAAGTACAATGCCACAGCTCTTGCCTGCCTCCTGCTGCTTCACATAGAGAAAACGAGATCCTCCCCCTCGGCTAGATGGTACTCAGATGCCACAGGCTATGAACCACTGGCACTTTCTGAAACAATATATAGAGGTACCGAAGTCACTCTTCACTGAATCAGACTAGGTTACCATTGGGCATGGCAGATCATAGAGACAACTGACCATGGAGACAGGTGTTGCATGCACTGTGGTGAGCCGAACATAACTTATAAAATTGTGAGCACACACAATTTCTGAGACAAGGACCCCCCACAACAGCCGCTGGGCTGGTAATGGGGTTATGCCACATGCATTACACCATGGCGCAGAAGTGCCTGCGGCAATCCCGCCACCACAGTAAGCATAGTGTCAAAGAACAAAATGAGACAGCCATAAATAGCTGACACAGGCCGGACCATATATATGAAGGCCCCGGGCGATACCAGATCTTCGCAAATCTCAAACAACGACGAACGAGCACTAGTCAAAGGACCATCCCCTTTTGCTTTTCTGTCAGCACTAGTCCACAACTATTAGTCCAGCACGCCTGTGTTTGGGCACTTGTTTTTTTATTATTTGTTTCTTTTGCTTCTTTAGTTGTTATATTTCCTATAGATTGTTAGTTTTATTTTGTTGTTTATGTATATATCTGTATTTCTATGTATATTTTCAGCCCCTAACTGCATGAGAACCAATAAACCAATTATTTTTTTTATTATTATTATTAAACACACACACACACACTCCTCTCTCTCTCTCACAATCTACATACACACACATGCACGCACGCACACACCACCCCCACACACACACACACACACACACACACACACACACACACACACACACACACACTTATACAAATCCACTGAGGTGCTCACAAACATAAGGGTTGGTGATGCATTTGTGCATGGATGCACACCTTGCATATGGCGATTTGTGTGTGCATTTGCAGAGACTTTCGTAATTTTTGGTAAAGTTTTTTCTTCGATCTTGGGAATCACCAACAATGAAATTTCCTATACAATTACTCCCTTGGGAAGGATCATTGGTCAGTCATCCCAGTATAAAGACCCAGTCAACTACATGATGTCAACATAGCACCAAATAGTTCGTCGAACACCGCAGGATGCAGCTTAACATCCTGCCAGGACAAGATATGTTTGTGTGTGGTGTGTGTGGGGTGTGTGTGTGTGTTTTAGGCAGTGGCAGTGACAGTGGTTATAACAGTTTTGACTCTATTGATAACATAGAACACAGTAAGGGAACACACGAGACGATGTCTTAGGGTTAAGCAGTGAGCACGGGGTCACGTGTCCGCCAACCACCCCTGAGGCGAAGGCTGGACCGACCTTACCATCATGCCCAGAGCCCGACATGATGGGTCAGATGAGGTCAGATAAAACCGTCATCTACGCCTGAGTTGATGGTTTTCTAAATTGGATAAGATGTACAATTTCCTATTTCACATACTGTGTGACGACATTGGTTCTAGTAAATCCTTGCGGATTGCCAAATTGTCGTTTTCCTTATCTACTCTCATATCTATCAGAAATGGTTGGTAGTTAAAACCGGGTTTTCATGCAGATCACTACTGACATCCCCCTCTCCTATTTTCTTCTTTATCTTTTGTGAAATAAGACACTATATAAAAAAGTCGGACCGACGATAACCGACACGGCACCGAAGAAGGACTCTCCCTGCAGAACCGTTTCACTTAGGATGCTGTGATGACATCTCAGAAGAACACCAGAAGCCTGTAGACCAAGATATTCGTCAAGCAAGTATTAAGCTGCCCATGTTTGTTGTGGAAAGGCGCCGCCTGCCTTGACGCCCGCAGATCCAGTCAAAATGCAGTAGCTCGTCAGCGATGCCAAAGAGACGCCGCCTGCCCGGACGCCCCTAGATGGTCCCTACTGTGGAGCGAAGGTTTGACCCGTTTTCGGAGGCTGTGTGTCCATGTTGCAAACTAAAGGGGCGCAATGATCACCCTGTCCAAACTGTAAACGGCTGTTGGTGAAACAGTAGTGGTAGTCAACATACTTACGACTCACAACACATGTAAAGGAAACACATGCTACATCTTTGGGTATAGCGCACTATGAGCGCGGGGTCACATGTCCGGCCAACCCGTCCTGAGGGCGAAGGCTAGACCGACCTTATCACGTCGGGCGGTGAGCACGAACTGACGGGTCAAACGAGGTCAGATAAAATTGTCATCTATGCCCTCGCTGAGTTTTAATGTTCTAAATTGGACTTCGAACTGGAGACCACGTGGCTCCAAGTCCAATTTAGAACCATCAACTCAGCGAGGGCGTAAATTGGACTTGGAGCCACATGGCAATCAGCCACGTGGTCTATTGGTAAAATGGCTTACAAAAATAGGCTTATGTATACGCCATAGTGTGTGTGTGTGTTTGTGTGTGTTTGTGTGTGTGTGTGTGTGTGTGTGTGTGTGTGTGTGTGTGTGTGTGTGTGTGTGTGTGTGTGTGCATATATATATATATATATATATATGCACATGGCGTGTACCCGGAGTGACCACCCGAGGGTTAACCTCAGGCGTGCTTTCCGGGTAGGCGCTTGGAACATCCGGTCCTTGCGGCAGGATGTGAGCTTTACCTCTGCTATCACGGGAATTGAAGCCGACTGGGATTGAGGTGGTGCCTTCAGAGGTGAGCAAGACCTGTAGCGGCACAATCAGTGGGGTGGGGGTGACACAAATACTGGTCGGGCTGCAGCGATGGTCACACCTCCAGGGTGTAGCCATAGCCATCATCCAGGTCGATTCAGCCGCGGTTAGTCGAGGTACACCGGTTGATGAGCGTACCATTGATTGAGACTGAAGCATGCTTTTGGCTTTCTTGTCTCTTATTGCTGTATACGCTCCTAACAGATGTATAATAAAACCCGACGTGGAAAAGAGGCGTTCTAGCCAAAACTCGCATCTGTGGCAGACGATTGCCCCTGGCGAGACATTCGCATTGTTTCTGGGGACTTCAATGTGGTATCCGGCTGTGACCGAGCGGGCTACGAGATGTCTGGTTGCCCCCATGGTTCGGGAGCTGATCCCAGCACGAGAATAGGCCTCCTTCTCCGGGACTTTGCTAGGGTCCCAGAAAATGAGGATCTCTGGGCTCCTGGTACCAGCGCTCCAACTCGCATCGCTGGACTTGGTACAGCGTACGGGGAATGTGGCCAAGGAGATCGACCACATTCTTGGCAGGCACGGAATGGATGGATCCTCCAGAACTGCAGGGTTTTTACGGAGTGCTGAGTCTGTGGCACGACCATAGGCTGCTTGTGGCTACCTGCGGGTACACTTCAAAACTCCCCGTCCCTCCAGTGGCCCACCCTAAGGTGTTTCACTTGGACAGACTAAGGGAGGAGGAGTGTGGCCCGTGGGTTCGCCACGGCTAGTCTCTGACCGATTCACAGAAACCAGGCAACATGACGGATCCAGTTGCTTCCTGTGGGAGTCCTTCAAGCGCGTCAACATTCGAAGAAGCTCAGGAGTCCATTGGCGTACGCCCAGAAAAGGCAGAATACCATCTCCCTGGAGACATTACAGGCCACTGAAGCGGTCGCAAGGACGGCTGAATGGGAATCAAGTCTGCGTGGTTCCATGGTGCGTTTAGGGCTCGGACCACTGCTGAGAAGGGACAAGGAACAGTTCATCAGGAATCTTGCTGAGGAGGTCGAAGGCCATTTCTTGGTTAATATGACCTTTGCTGCCTACAAAGCCCTGAGAAAACTGAACCCTAAGCCCTCCTCACAGATGACTGCAGCCGATAGGGGATGAACGGAATCATCTCAGATATGTTGGGGTTCGTGAACGTTGGGCTGAGTATGTTTGAACAGTGTACAGATTGGGACCCTCCAACTAGCTTGGAATGCAATCGATGTTTGCAGGCCTGTGCCGGACCCCACCCTCAGTGAGGAAACTCCTCACCCTAAAGAGGTTCGGCTTGGCGATTTCCAAGCTGAAGGAGGGGAAAAGTGCAGGCATATGTGATATCCCTGCTGAACTGCTAAAGGCTGGGGGTGAACCTATGGTTCGGGCCTGCATACATTCCGACTTGCCATTTGGCAGTTCCTGGTTACCATTCCCCCGGACCCGCTGAGGGGCGTGGTCATCCCTCTCTGGAAGGGGGAGGAAAGGGGATCGATGGGACTTATCAAACTACCGTGGGCCATTACACTGCTCAGCATACCAGGCAAGGTTTGCCCACATTCTTCTGAAACAGATCCGCAAACACCTCTGAGGCACCAGATACCGGAGCACTCTGGATTTACTCTGGCAAGCCACAATAGGACGTAACTAGCACTTCGAGTAATTGTGGACGCCATCGTGAGTTTGGTGTTGGGTTGATTGCAGGCCTACATCGACCTAAAGAAGGCGTTTGACTCGTGCATCGGGAATCGCTATGGGAGATCCGAGGCTCAGGTGAATTCCGACACAAGATTATTGGCCTGGGATAGCAAGCCTCTATACTGGTACTGAAAGTTCTGCAAAGTCTGTGGTGGGGTATGTCGAACGTATTCCCTGTTAATTCAGGGTGAGGCAAGGCTGTGTCCTTGCAACCCACACTTTTCAAAACACTTGTATGGACTGGATAATGGGCAGAGCTATAGCCCAAAGTCGCCAGTGCGGAGCATGAGACAATAGCATATTAGGTCTCGGACCTTGACTTTGCCGACGATGTTGCCATCCTATCTGGAGTCCTTGCGTCACTTGTGGCGGCTCTTGATGAATTTAGCAATGAGGCGAAGCCCCTAGGCCTAGAGGTCTCCTGGACCAAGACCAAGATTCAGGACTTGGGGGTGTTAGGGGAAAACCCGTCAGTCGA
>NW_023662100.1:5000-12500 GCF_015228065.2 Penaeus monodon | reverse complement strand
CAACTAGTTAAATCAAATCGTTGAAACTTCCTTGATAACAAGACAAACAAACCTTTAAACACCATCGTCACGCTTTCCAACTTAAAACCTCTTACCTTCCGTTACCTTCTCTTTTATCCAGGTGGACCCAGGACTGTGAGGTACGTCGTCCGCTGATGTCACTGCTGTTATGCCTCGTTTCTCCTGGTCATAATGTCACTCTTCGTCCTGCTCCACGTTTGTCGCGGTCAGTGCCACGCAAGCTGAGAGGTAAAAGGTCAGCGAGTTCATTACCGGGAAGCTGTTTGTTTTGTTTGCTCTCACTAATTAGTTTCTGTGCAATTGTTGTGTTTGTTTTTGTTTGCCCGATGAGTGCTGATTCCACTGTGCCTCTATCCACATCAGTTGTCATACGTGTATACATATGTGATCTATCTATCCATTTCCTAGCGATTCATCGTCCTTACCTATACCCAATCTATCTATCTATCTATATATTATAATGTAATTAATGTATGTATATGTTTCTACCTGTCTTCACATGCTTGTATCTATCTATATATCTAGTTCTCTCTCCTCTCTCTTCTCTCTCCTCCGCTACAAGGCTCTCTCTCTTCCCTCTCTCTCTCTCTCTCTCTCTCTCTCTCTCTCTCTGTCTCTTTATATATAATATATAATATATTATATATCTATTATATATCTATATATATTATAATATTTTATATACCTGTCTATCTACCTACCTCCCTAACCTGACCGCCCTATCTTTCTATCTATCCATCATCGTCTCTCTCATCTCATCTCTCTCTCTCGTCTTTCTCTCTCTCTCTCTCTCTCTCTCTCTCTCTCCCCCCCCCCTTTCTCTCTCGTCCCTCACGTCTCTCTCTCTCTCTCTCTCTCTCTCTCTCTCTCTCTCCTAATCTCTCATCCTCCTCTCTCTCGCTCTCTCTCCTTCCCCTCTCTCTGCTCTCGTCTCTCCTCTCCTCCTCTCTCTCTCCTCTCTCTCTCTCTTCTCTATATATATATATCTATTATATTATATATTATATATATATCTGTTTCTATCTATCTACCCTAATCTATCTACTTACACTACTACCTACGCTACCTATACTATCTATCTTATCTATCCATCTCTCTCTCTCTCTCTCTCTCTCTCTCTCCTCTCTCTCTCTCTACCATCTCCTCGTCTCTCTCTCTCTCTCCCTCCTCTCTCTCTCTCTCTCTCTCTCTCTCTCTCTCTTCTATCTATCTATCTATCTATCTATCTAGCTATCTAGCTATCTATCTCTATATGTCTGTATATCTCTATACATACACCCATCAATCCATCTATCTATCTCTATATTATCCGTCTATCCATCTATTTATCCACATCAATTATTTATATCTATTATCATCTATCTCCCAGACGACAATCACATCATATGAGTAATAATTTTATTTTAAATTCTACACTCTTTTAGTGGCAGCGGGAACGATTAATACTTTTCCCGAATCCTACCAAGATTAATCGTAACATTTATTCCAGTTCGTAAACATGATAAAATATCAACCATTTCCAATTTAAGTTAATCCCAGGTGATTTAAAAGATTAATTTATCGGGGTAATCTTTTGCGACTATAAGAAAAGGCAAAAACGTGTAGAATATTTTTTTTATGACACAAAAGGCAAACTACTCGCCTTGATTTTTAATAATGGTATATGTATGCCATATAATGTATGATGTAATTCGGAATGATATTAAATATGATGCATTTAATTACCTTAATAATTTGTTACGATTTTCCTGTATGTAAAAAAACCCCAATGCAAAAACTCGATTTATAGAAAATGAGACTACAAGTTTCGAAAGACACCTGGATTCCTCCTGCATGTCTGAGATGGATCCAAGTGGATTTGTTTCGAAACTGTAGCCTCATTTTCAATAAATCAGTTTTTGCATTGTGGCCTTTTCTACGATAGTATCAAACGGAGGGAGTGTTTTATAACACCGTTCAGTTTAATATATGTATGTATGTATTTATGTATGTATGCCATCCATTTATTTCATAATCTCTCTCTCTACTCTCTCTCTCCTCTCTCTCTCTCTCTCTCTCTCTCTCTCTCCTCTCTCTCTCCTCTCTCTCTCTCTCTCTCTCTCTCTCTCTCTCTCTCATCTCTTCTATATCTATCTACTATCCTATCTATATCCCTCTAAGCTATCTTTATATCTATCTATCTATTTCCCTATCTATATCCCATCTATCTATCTATCTATCTATCTATCTATCTTTATCTATCAATCCTATCAATCTATTATCCTTCAATCTATCAATCTATACTATATATCTATTTACAAACACCCATACCCTCATTCCATCTATCAATCTAAAACCGTGATTTGTTTTTTTTTTCTATTTAACTTTGATTTAAAAACTTTTGCAGCACCTAATGGCTGTCTAGAAAATGGAGAAATGAGTGTTTTTGTAACATGGTTTGCTTTTTTCTTCATTTTCGAGAGAGAAAGGGACTCATTAATTTTATTTTCATTTATAGTTTACTGTAACATTGATTTGAGAACTGTAGAACACCAGTTTTAAAATTCAGGTTCATTGAAGATGATAACAATAGTATGACGAAATAATGGAAGACAAAAATGATTCTATTCATGATAACAGTATAGTAGTGAGAGGAACAATAATGATGAAACTAAACAACAACCGAGCTAAGCGTTTAACCGCACGATAAAAATGATAACATCATGATATAATTGTAATAGAAATAATTATAAAGGTTCGAATAATAATAACGCTAGTAATGAATCATTAAATGCTAAGATAATCATCATCAACCATCATCATATAATAATATGATAAAAATCATAAAAGACAACAACACAGCAACACCAACGAACGCAATAAAAATAACAATAATAATAATAATGTTTTGTCATTATTATTTTTATTATTACTATTTATTATTCTTATCATAATAATAATAAAAAAAAAATAAATAATAATAACATATAATAAAAAATAATATAATAATATAATACAGTTAATGATAATGATAGCCAATGATAATAGGAAATAATTAATAATAATAATAAAATAATAACAAGTTAAATAAATAATAATACAATATAATAATAAATAATGGATGATGATAACAATAATAATACCAGTATAAATAATAATAAAAAATAATATCAATTAAGAATATAATGATAATAAAATAATAAATCCAGAATGAAAGAATGATAATATTATAGAATGATGAAACAATAAAATAAGAATAATGTCAATAATATGGCAGAAATTTAACAGTATGACAGTAATACTGATAATAATACATATGATAATAATAATAATAATAATCATGGATAATAATTAATAATAATAGTGGTAATCATAATAATAATAATATAATAAATAATAATAATACTATAATAATTATAAATAATAAGTTAGTGATAATAATAATAATGATAATAGTGATAATAATAATAATAATAATCATTATTATTATATTATTATTATTCATTATTAATTATTATTATCATTATTATAATAAAACGTGATAATAATAATGATTAAATGATAATAATAATAATTATGATAAGAAATAATCTAATTAATAATAATAATAATATAATATAATAAATAATAATATAATAATAATAATAAAACAGTGATAAATAATATAATAATAATACCAATAATAATGATACTCAATAATATTATTATAAATGATAATAAGAATTAATGATAAAAATAACAGTAATGTCAATAATCATGATAATAATAATAATACAAAAAAAAAAAAATAATAATGATAATCTACTAATAATAATACCCGCGCACACACACACACACCACACACACACACACACGCAAACACACACACACACACCACACACACACACACACACACACACACACACACACACCACACACACACACACAGCACCATATTTATATATATATATATATATAGTTATATATATATAGATATATATTAAATATAATAATATATGATATATAAATATATGTATATATATATATATATATATATAATTACATATTATATATACATATATATTTCTATTTTATTTTATTTATTTTTTTTTTTTTCTTTTAACGTATTTTTTTGTTTTTGAGCCGCCTTGGTCCAACATCATATGTGTACATATATAATAGCATAAATATTATATAGTATCTATATAAATATATATTATATATATATATATATATATATATTATATATATATATGTATATATATATATACATACCATATTATGTATATAAATGTTATATCTATATCATCTTATATATCTATATATATATATATATATATATACATATGTATATATCATATACATCTATCTAAATATATATATATATATATATACATCATATGTATATATATGCATGTATTATATGCATATATATAGATATATATATATATATATATATATATATATACATATGTATATATATACATATATATATACATCTATATATTTTATATATATATATACATATATATATATAATATATTATGTATAATATATATATTATATATATATTATATATATATATATACTATATGTGGTTGTGTGGTGTTTGTGTGTGTGTGTGTGTGGTGTGTGAGTGTGTGTGGTGTGTGTGTGTGGGTGTGTGTTGTGTGTTTTGTTTTGTATTTGTATCTATATATATGAATATATATTATATATATATATATATATATATATATTTATATATATCTATAATATATATTTTTTTGGGGGTATATGTATAATATATATAATATATATTATATAATATATATATATTGTGAGATAATAAGAGAATATTATTGGTAACGTTACGACATGTAGAGGTTTGCAGGAAAGGAAACACGTATCATATGATTCTCCCTTACACGCTATCATTTATGTGTCTGGTCAGATTCTAATTAAATAGTGGACGATAAAGAGGGGGGTGGGGTTTTTTAAAAAAAAAAGATAAGTATAAATATGTCAAAAACCGTAATGAAGTGTTAGCAGGACATTCTGTTTTTGGTGTGTGTGTGGTTGCGTGTGTGTAAGTGTGTGTGTTGTGTTTGTGTTTGTGTGTGTGTGTGTGTGTGTGGTGGTGTGTGTGTTGCGTCCATCCTTCTTCCTTCCCTCTTCTCACATTCTATATCTTATCAGCCAAACCACTGATGTATGTAATTGACCCGATCTACAGCCATTATAGTCTCTCTCGCTCTTCTCTTTCTCTCTTCTTGCCCTCTCTCTCTCCTCTCTCTCTCCTCGCTCTTCTCTCTCTCTCTCTCTCTCCCTCCCCCCCCCCTCTCTCTCTCCTATCTCCCGTCTCTCTCCTCGTCTCCATCTCTCGTCCCTCTCTCTCCCCCCCACCCCCCCCCCCCCCTCCGTCTCTCTCTCTCTCTTCTCTCTCTCTCTCTCTCCTCTCTCTCTCACCCGCTCCTGTCTCCCCACAGATTGGGCCGGCGTCCCACACACCATGATGGCCCCAGGCTGGACACCCCCGCCCGGGATGGCCGGCCTTGGCGTGTGAAACCTGGTGGGGGTGCGGGCGGGGGCGCGGACCCCCCCCAGAGGACGTGGAAGAGTCTTTCAAACCAGTTCAAATCGAGGCCCGCTTCTCAATACGCAATGCGCCGGTCCGTGGAAGGTATGGCCCGAAGGGGGGGAGGGGAGAGGGAAGGGGTGCGAAGGGGGAAGGAAGGAGGGGAGGTAATGGGAAGGAGGGAGCGGGCAAGGAAGGAGGGGAGGGTAATGGGGAAGAGGGAAAGGAAGGGAGGGGCTGGAGGAGGGGATGGTTTAGTAGGGAAGGAAACGGGGAAGCCAGAGGGTAAGGAGGACTTGGAGGGGGTTAGGGTGGGGGGAGGGAGAGGGAAGAGGGGAGGGAAGGAGAGTAAGAGAGGCGAGGGAAGAGGAAGTGAAAGGAGGAAGAGTGTGATAGTTGATTAATGTTTATAATGTTTTATAAATGAAATAGTGATTAAGACTAATGATAAGAGAACATAATAATACTGAAGTTGATAATTTGAAATAATTACTATAATTAACCGTCAATAATGGCTACAAGCAGATTGTATTTAATATCGTAGTTTATCTAAGATCGGTTTGAACATGTAGCAAAGACAGATCCCCGCTAAAAGCAAGAAAAACAACCCTTGGCAGTGAACAGCGCCCTGGCAGACAACCGCCGGCGAGCGAGCCAGCTGGCACCATCATCGTCCAGACTCCATCCTTCTTCACTTACTCCGCTCGCCACGCCAACCTCTCCTCGACCCACCGCCGAAGCCCCACTCAACCCAGCCTCAGCCCCAGCCCGCCACCTCCACCCACGCCATCCAACGGACCCCCGCTTCACAACGACGGGCGCCCAGTCTTTCTTTTCCCCCGCCCTCCTCAACCCGCCACGAGGGCACGCCCGCAAGAAGACGAACGGCATCCGTCCAAACCCCGCCCCCCCCCCCCCCCCCCCCCCCCCCCCCCCACGGCCTCGCCCAGCCCACACCACTCACCACGCCCACGGTCTCTACGAACTCGTCTCGGCCGCTACGAGAAGCCCTCTGAGTGGCCTCGCGTGTACAGCGAGTGTCCGCAGCGACGTCGTGGAAGCTCCGTCAGGTGCCGTTGCCGACGGGACGAGAGCGAGTGCCGTGAGGGCAGACGGAATAGTGAGTGCCAGTGCCCCAGACAGGCAGTACCAGCCGCCCACAGACATAAGGCGATGCCAGTGCGGAAACCCAAAGAAGACATACTTTCCTGAGAAAACTCCGGGTGCGCTCCCGAGGACGCTGGCTGTGAGAGTGACACCAGACGGCCGCAGCGAACGGCGCGCGCAGGGGCCGCGCCCGTCCCCTCGCTGGTTCCGCAGGGACGGGGCCGCCCCAGGCGTCCCCCGTCGGCAGTCGCCACGCCCCCCGCGCGAGGGGGCGGCAAGAGGAGTACGGGGCCGAGGGAGACCGAGGCCCTCCCGAGCGGAGGTCGGCGAGGCGGAGAAGGACTTTTCCGAGCCCCTCTACCTTCGGGAGGACGACGAGAGGGACCGACCTCACGCGGCGCCGGCCCACGACGCCCGCGCCCCCGCGCAAGCCGCGGCCCGTTGGCCAAAGGTCTGACGGGAGGAGCAGCTGAGGGCGCTGCCTCCCGTGCCCCCGACATTCCTTCCTTGACCTTCAGTAAGTTCGAGCACCTCTCTCGCTCTCTCGTCCTCTCTCCCTCTCTCTCTGTCTCGCTTTCTCGTCGCTCTCCTCTCTATCTCTTCTCGCTCTCTCTCTCATCTCTCTCTCTCTCTCGCGCTCTCTCTCGCTCTCTCTCTCTCTCTCTCTCTCGCTCTTTCCCTCTCTCCTCTATTCATCTCTTTCTGTCTCGCTCCTCCTCTCCTCTCCTCCCTCTCCTCTCTCTCCTCTCAATGCTCCTTTTTTTACCCCCCCCCCCAACCTCCCCTCCTCTCCTCCCTCCTCCTCTCTCTCGCGATTCGTCTCCTCGCTCTCTCTCTCTCTCTCTCTCTCACCTCTC
>NW_023662099.1:12500-15000 GCF_015228065.2 Penaeus monodon | reverse complement strand
ATCATTTTGTAAAATTTAGTGAAATCTGGTCATATTTCCTTTTTTTGTCAGTAGTTTTATGGATCAATACTGAAATTGCAATTACAAAAGGAAGGTAAAAATTTCACTTCCTGCTTGCGACATCATGAATACATTACACTAGAAAACGAATCATTTCCCGATCAAGTATCTGAATCTCGCCATTACATTTTTTTTCAGGGGTTTAAACTTATAAAGTGATATCAATCTGACATACCTATGTAAGTTTATATATACACATGCATATATATATATGTTTATATATGTATATAATGAGTATTTACTCATATATATGTATATATATACATACATCTGTATATATATAAATAATATTTAATATATATATATACTTATGTATATATATATATATTATATAAGTAATATATATTTTATATATATATATATATATATATAAGTATTTTAAAATTATAATATTAAATTAAAATATATAAAATTTATATATATATATATATATATATATATATATATGGGTAACTGGGTACCTTGCGGTCCCAGGCTAAATCTGTGGGGGATCTCGGAGCAGCAGGAGGCCCCAGAGGTACGGAGTTATGGCCCACCGGCGTGTGGTACGGAGTTATGGCCCACCGGCGTACCAACTCCTGCCCCCTAGCCACCCTGGGGTAATGGGGCGGCTCGGGGGAGGTGGGCCTTGCCAGTCCTCCTCCCCCCAGAATGACCCTCTGGCAACGTCAGGGATGAATGGTAATGCTGGGGGGGAGGGTGTTTCCCTCCCACCCAAAGTAAGGCGGGCTGTGGGTCCCGTGGGAGGGCAAATGTGGGGGTGCAGGATTGGGACGAGAGTTACTCGTCCCGCCTGCGCCCCGGCAGGCGCCAACCCACCATGAAGCTTGTGGGGGAACCCCCTCGGGAACCCCACAGGTGGATGGCGGTCCCACAGCCTGCCGCCCCCCTTTATCTGGGCTGTGGTGGTGGGGCGGCAGAGGTGGCGTGCACCCGGAGTGACCACCCGAGGTTTAAAACCTCAGGCGTGCTTTCCGGGTAGGCGCTTGGAACATCCGGTCCTTGCGGCAGGATGAGTGGTTACCTCTGCTATCGCGGGAATTGAAGCGACTGGGAGTTGAGGTTGCCCTCTCAGAGGTGAGGAAGACTGGTAGCGGCACGATCAGTGTGGGGGGGTTACACCTACTACGGTCGGGCCGCAGCGATGGTCCCCACCTCCAGGGTGTAGCCAAGCCTCTCCAGTCGACTTCAGCCTGCGGTAGTCGAGGTGAAAACCGGTTGATGAGCGTATCATGGCATTGAGACTGAAGCATGCTTTTGGCTTCATGTCTCTTATTGCTGTTACGCTCCTACCGATGTACATAAAACCGACGTGAAAGAGGCGTTCTACGCCAAACTCGCATTGTGGCAGATGATTGCCCCCGGCGAGACATTCGCATTGTTCTGGGCGACTTCAATGCGGTATCCGGCTGTGACCGAGCTGGCTACGAGATGTCTGTCGGCCCCCATGGCTCGGGAGCTGATCCCAGCAGCGAGAATAGCCTCCTTCTCCGGGACTTTGCTAGGTCCCAGAAAATGAGGATCTCTGGCTCCTGGTACCAGCGCTCCAACTCGCATCGCTGGACTTGGTACAGCGATACGGGTACAGTTGGCCAAGGAGATCGACCACATTCTTGTCAGCACGCGATGGAGGACCCTCCAGAACTGCAGGGTTCCCGGAGTCTGGGGTTCTGTGGCACCGACCATAGGCTGCTTGTGGCTACCCTGCGGGTCCACTTCAAAATCCCCGTCCCTCCAGTGGCCACCCTAAGGTGTTTCACTTGGACAGACTAAGGGAGGAGGAGTGTGCCGTGGGTTCGCCACGGCAGTCTCGGGACCGATTCTCAGAAACCAGCAACCTGACGGATCCAGTTGCTCTGTGGGAGTCCTTCAGCGCGTAACACTCGAAGCAGCTCAGGAGTCCATTGGCGTACGCCCAAGGAAAAGGCAGAATTCCATCTCCCTGGAGACATTAGAGGCCACTGAAGGTGTCGCAAGGCTCGGTGAATGGAATCAAGTCTTGGGGTCGTTCCATGGGCGAGGGCTCGGGACACGCTGAGAAGGGACAAGGAACAGTTCATCAGGAATTTGCTGAGGAGGTCGAAGGCCATTTCTTGGTAAAGGGACCTTCGCCCGGGCCTACCAAGCCCTGAGAAAACTGAACCCTAAGCCCCCTCACAGATGACTGCAGTCCGATCAGCGGATGGAAAGATCATCTCAGTCATGTTGGGGTTTCGTGAACTTTGGGCTGAGTATTGTGTATTTTGAACAGTTGTACCAGGTGGACCCTCCAACAGTTAGTTGGATGTAAGCGATGTCTCAGTGTGTGCCGGACCCACCCATCAGCGGGGAACCTCCTACCCTAACAGAGGTTAGGCTGGCGATTTCAAGCTGAAGAGTGGGAAAGCTGCAGGCATATGTGATATCCCTGTGAACGCTAAAGGCTGGGGGTGAACCTATG
>NW_023662099.1:2500-7500 GCF_015228065.2 Penaeus monodon | reverse complement strand
ATAAAATCTTTGGGATCAATAGCATTAAAATTTTTTTATAGACCTTTGGGATAATCATTTCTCCATAGTTATTTTTTAAGAATATTAAGTTTCCCCTAAATTTTTGAAAATGCCCTTTGTATATTGTGAGCAAGTAGTTTTCTGTATACAGAGGATGATTGAACATTTTCCGAGATATTTTAATTTTAAAATTTTTCATGTGAATTTTTAGATTTGGCTTTTTTATTTTAAAAAAATATAAATTTTAAAGCCCTATATCTCACAATTCCATATATCGAAGGAATTTTAAAAGGCAAAAAAATGTCACTGGATTCAATTTCCCAAGCTTTCTCATAATGACACATAAAATTGTTTGTAAGAGTGATTTTTAAAAGGGGTACCTATCGTACTCCCCCGATTAGTTTAAGGAACTTAAAATTAAAATTAGTCAGAATTTTTTTGGGCTATATCAAAAGTATTCAGTCTCCCTTTTAAAAAAAATCTTTGATAATAATTCTTTTTTCAAAAGGGCATCTGTAAACAAATTTTGAGACGTAAAAATAGGAAGCATAGTGAAATATTCAATTGCTGGGGATTAATAATAAAAGGATGAGAAACACAAAAAAAGTATGTTTTTAATTCTTTAGCCGATAATTTTGATTTATAGGAAAATTTTCCCCGGTGAACCTTTGGGAATCTAGCCCTTGAGTAAGAAATCGAATGTTTTGATTTTGGTGATTTATTTCCCCTTGAATAGTCGGATTCAGTGTTCTGTGAGATGAAAATCCAATTGGGGTTTAGAAAAAACTAAACATAGGCTTATTTTGCCTAGATCAGAACCCGCTTCGGGGTCAGGAGAAAATCTTACCACAACTGGAAAAACAAAAAAACACATACGTGTGTTATAATTATTTATATATATATATTAAATAATATATATAATAATAAAATAATATATATATATAATATATATATTATAAAATATGTATATTATATAAAATATTATATATTATATTATAATATATATATATAAAATTTATGTATATGTATTAATATAAAATATATATTTAAAATTTTTAATAATATATATATACATAAGTTTTAAATTTTATATTATACATATATTCGAAGGGTTCAGTCACCGCCCGGCGCTTTGCCCCCTTGGGCAAGGAACTTCCCCTCGTTTGTACCTAGCCCTGGGGGCCAAGCCAGCCAAAGTCAGTGTGGTCCAAGCCGGATAAAATAGGAGAATGATTACCAAAAAAGGAAAAACCGGCCCTCTCCGGCAAAGGAATGGAGCCCCTACACTACTCTTTCCAAGAGCATCAAAATTAAAACTAAAATTAATTATTGCTGTGACCACGGCGGCCAAAAATTAACCTACCTTTTAAAAAAAAAAAAAAAAAAAAAAAAAAAAAAAAAAAAAAAAAAAAAAAAAAAAAAAAAAAAATTAAATTTTTAATTTAATATTATATAATATATATATAAATATATACATATGTATATATAATATATATAATTACATAATGAACATTGAATAAGAGATATAGCTATAGAGAGATGTTATACTATAAACAGAATATGTATTATATACAAAACACACACACCACGAACAAATTTATATAAATATAATAAATATATAATAATATTATATATATTATATATAAATATATATAAATATGTAATATATATATATATATTTTTTAATTATATATATATATATTATATAATATAATAATATATGGTGGGTGGTGTGTGTGTGTGTGGTGTGTATGTTATATATATATAATATTAAATATATTATAATATATATATAAAATAATAATAATAAATAAATTATATAATGTATATATAGTACACAAAATAAATTTTTTTCTAAAAACACATACACACCCCACATGACACTAACACAACACACACACAACACACACACACCAAATATATAAATATATATAATAAATATATAATATATATTTTAAATATATAATATATATATTATATATATATATATATATATATATATATATTAATATATATATTATATATATAAATTCGCCGGCACCACGGCCCTCTCTCTTCTCCTTTCTCTATATATATATATATATATATGTATATTATATAATAAATATATATATAATATATATTAATATATTAACTAATATATATATATATATATTTTTTTTTTTTTTTTTTTTTTTTTTTTTTTTTTTTTTCTTCTTTTCTTTTTTTTTCTTTTTTCTTTTTTTCTTTCTTTCTTTTTTTTTTTTTAAACGGTAGGCCAGTTCGAGCCGCCGTGGTCACAGCAGATATTTAATTGTATTTTTCATGTTGGGATCTTGGAGTAGTACGGGGTGGGGTCCCCAGTTCCTTTGCCAGGGAGAGTGCCGGTTTCCCTTTAGGTAATCATTCTCTATTTTACCCAGGTTGGACCAGCATGATTTGGGTAGTTTGCCCACCGTGGTGGGTAGGCAATCGAGGTGAATTCCCCCCGGGGGAAAACAACGCCCGGGCCGGGACCGAACCCTCGAACTCAGATGCCGTGGACAGTTCCAACCCGAGCTAAAAACACTCGGCCACCGCGGCATTTTAATCAATCATCATAGGGGCTAACCCCGAGGGGGCATGGCCCATCCCCCCCTCGTTTCCAGCCACGAGGACCCCTAAGCGAGTTCCAGGCAGGCACACGGCCATCTCTAGTTCCTCAGAAGGGTCTGCGGCTCCCCAACCCAGATCTCCTGGGGACGCCCCACGGTCTCCTCCACCCAGGGTTGTCTCGCAGAGAGAAAACTGGTGGCAGGGGCCCATGGGAGGCGAGCTAGGTGGCCATATAGCTGAGTTGGCGATCCGGATTATGCAAGTAAAAGGTCCCTGCCGGTTCAGGTTTGAAACCCCCGGTTTGGACACGTGGTCCTGCCAACGTTCCCCCAGACCGGCAAGGGATTGTTAAAAAAGGGCACAAGGCGAGACCCAAGGCATGGATAGCGTCCCGGTTTCGCTTCCAAGAGCAAAACTGGAAGTATCAAGGCCTTTAAAACACGCAGCTTGGGCTTTGCATAGGTACCGAAATCTCCCAAAAGCTTTGTTTATCGAGTTCTGGGTCCTGTTTCCAGACCAAAAGCTACGACTTCCGGGTTTAAAACCCCGAGGTAGGACTGTACCAAGGGATGTAAAACTTTCTGTGACTTTAAAAGTCCTCGCCGCAAGCATGGGTCGACTGAAAAGGGTTCCCCTAACAGGCCCCCCCAAAATCCCGAATCTTGGTCTTGGTCGGAGACCCCCTAAGCCTAGGGGCTTCACCATTGCAAATGCATCAAGAGCCGCCAAAGTGACTCAAGGACTCAGATAGGATGGAAAAAAACGTCGGCAAAAAATCAAGGCCGAGACTTTAAAATGCCTAGTGTTGCTCCGCACTGACTTGGCTAGTAGCTCTGCCCATATCCCCATAAAATGTGAAAAGTGTTGGGCAAGGACACGCCTTGCCCCCCCTGAATTAACGGAAGAAGTTCGACATACCCCACCCCATTTACAGCATTTTAGACCCTAAAAGGGGTTTTATAGGCCCTAATCTGTTCGGAATTCCCCTGGCCCCAGATTCCCAAGCGATTCCCCATGCACCCAGTCAAACGCCTTCTTTTGGGGCGATGTAGGCTGCAAGAAAACCCGACCAAATCACGACGGCGTTCCCCAATTATTTGAAACGCTAGTATAGGTCATTGTGGATTGCCAGGAGTAAATCCCGACTGCTCCGGGCTTGGGCCCCAGTAGGTGGTGCGGACCGTTTTAGAAAAATTTTAGCGAGAACCCTTTCCTGGTATGCGGCAGGTAAGCCCGGTATTTTACGCCCATCGATCCCCCTTTTTCCCTTCCCGAGGGGAGACACCCCTCAGCAGGTCAGGGGGAATTTGGTACCAGACTGCCAAAAAAGGGAGCAGGACTGTTGCGGCCCCCCGGGCCCTAGGTTCACCCCCCGCCTTTTGGTTTACAGGGATATAATATGCCGAGCTTTCCCACTCTTAGCTTGGAAATCGCCCCCTAACCCCTTTTAGGGTAGGAGGTTCCTGTGATGGGGGGGCCGGACAGGGGACTGAGACATCGTTTCACCAAGTAAAAGTTGGAGGATCCCCCCTGGGACAATGTTCAAAAAATCAGCCCAAAGTTCAGAACCCCAAAAAATGATTTTAATGATCTGTCCATCCCCCGATCGGACTGCATCATTGTGAGGGGGCTTAGGGTTTTAGTTTTTTTCAGGGGGTTTGGGAGGCAGGGGAAGGCATTTACCAAAAAAGGGCCTTTGACCCCCAGAAGATCCTGAGAAATGTTCCTTGTCCCTTTCAGCATGTCCGAGCCCCCGCCCATGGGAAAGACGCAAGACTGATTCCCATTCAGCGGCCCTTTGGGCAGCTTAGTGGCCCCTTTAAAGTCCCAGGGAGAAAGGAATTTGCCTTGTCCCTTGGGGGACGCCCCAAAGGATCCTGAGCTGCTTTTAGGTTAGCGCTTTTAAGGACTCCCCAGAGCAAAAGGATCCGTCAGGTTTTGGTTTCTGAGAACGGTAGAGACCCGTGGCGAACCCACGGGACACCCCCTCCCTTAGTCTGTCCAAGGAAACACCTTAGGGTGGCCACTGGAGGGCGGGGGTTTTGAAGTGGACCCGAGGGTGCCCCAAGCAGCTTTGGGCGGTGCCCCAGAATCAGACTCGGTAAAACCCCGCAGTTTGGAGGACCTCCATCGGTTTCTGACAAAAAATGTGGTCGATCCCTTGGCCAATGTACCCGATCGCTGTCCCAAATCCCGCGATGCGAGGGTTGGGGCGGGTCCAGGAGCCCGAGATCCTCTTTTCTGGGACCCAGCAAAGTACCCGGGGAGAAGGAGGGGTTTCTCGCTGTGGGTAGCCCCGGCCCTGGGGGGCCCAAGACATTCGTAGCCCGCTCGGTCACAGGGATACCCATTTAAGTCCCCAGAACAATGGAATGTTCGCCGGGGGCAATCATCTGCCCCAAAATGCGAAATTTGGGGTAGAACGC
>NW_023662097.1:0-16598 GCF_015228065.2 Penaeus monodon | reverse complement strand
TTTACCTTTTTCTTTTTCTGTTTTTTCTTCTTATTTCACCCTTTTTTACCCCAAAATTTTCCCTGATCTACTTCCCCCTCCCCTGCTATCGGGCTTATCAAATCACATCAAGTTGTGGCGGGAAAATGAAAACTAAAAAATATACAGATTCGTTTCATCTCAGAAAACAATCTGATGTATAAATATGTCAGGAAACCCGTTTTCTTTTTTCGGAAAAATTAACCAAATCTTTTTTTTAACTTAGTCTCTGGGGGGGTGCCGCTCTGGTAACAATTCCCAAAACATCAAACTCATCTGCAGTGTACCCAAATCCATTTGACCATGCGCAGGTCAATCGTCATCTTCAAAGTCGAACGGGGGTCAACATCCGTCTTCTTTTTACTCCAAGAGGGGCTAGAGCAATACTTTTAAAACGGATAAATTGGCACACGGGCTGGATACAGGCAAGTCAGCCCCGAAGGCCAGACCAGGTAACACACCCAAGGACCAACGCGGGTAAGTCACACCCAAAGGACCAACCAGTAATCGCACCCGAAGGACCAGACGCAGGAAAGTCTAAGATGGTTAGGATATGGGTTTTCGGCTGGGTTTTTTTTTTACATGGTTGGGTTAGGATTATTCTTCAGGTTGGTAATGTTTTATTATTTAGTTTAGGCTATGTTATGCCGTTTTATTGATTTTTTTGGGTTAGGTTAGGTCAATTTAGGTTGGGTTCGGTTAATGTTTTTATTGTAAAAGATTGGTTTCCTCGGGAAAAGGTTAATTATTATGTTTTATTTTTTTAGGTTAGGTAGATTAAAAAGCTGGAATTTCTTGGGAAAAAACTGCTGATACAGTTTCTTTCTTTCCTATTTTTTTTCAATTTCAATAAATGCTTGTATTTGTATATACCTCCCGGGGAAAACTATACTTCTGTTAGGGAATTGTTATTTATTATTTATGAAAATTTTTAAAAACGAATGCATACACACACACACACCCACCACAACACACACACACCCCCACACAACAATATATATATATTTTATATATATATGTGTGGTGTGTTTTGTGTTTGGGTGTGTGTGGTTGGTGTGTTGTGGTGTATATTATATATATATTATATAAAATTAAAATATATATATTAAATTATATATATTTTATATTTGTTGTATTTAATATATTTTTTTTATGGGGGTATATCGAAGAAAAAACCCAAGTCCGATTATTTTAAGGTAACAAAGTCATGTAGAACGGAAAAAATTTAAGCCCAAATCATACTAAAAAAATTACTGATCGTGCTTTGTAGGTGTTTGTCCGTTTTGTTATAGATCCCTCTATAAAGAAATTTAAAAAAAGAAAATATTTATTATGATACTACCCAAATAAATTGTTTCGAAGCGTCAAAAATCAACATTACATTGCTATACTGATTGGTCTCCTTATACCTAAATCAATCTCCTTATCCTAACCTAAAATTATCCTAACCTAACTCAGACTTAACTTAGCCTACCTAATCTAACTTTCCGAACCTAATCTATATATCACGCCTCCCAAAGTACTATTCTAATCTAACTTTATGATTCTAACCTTAATCTAAGCTTCAATTATAACCTAACCTAACAATCCTAAACCTATGCATAACCTATCCCTAACATATATATAATCTTAACCTAACCCAACCTAACACTACCTATACCTGACTAAAATAAACCAACTGACCCCTAACTCTTCATTGTTAACCTTTTCTACGCCTTACGATTTCTAACCTTATCATTTCTATCCTAAAGGTGACCTAAACTAAAACTACCCATACCTATCCTACCTAAATCTAACCTAACCTAACAAACTAAATAACGATCTACCCTATTTTATTTATTTTTTCCTTGGTCCTTCCATACGTTTTCTAATCTAACCATTATGTATGTTATCCACCTACAACGCGGCTCACACACTCCACACCCACACCCACACACCCACACCACATATGTTGTATATATATAGTATATATATATATATATATATAGTATATATATTATATATATATATATAATATATAGTATATATATATATTACATAATGTGTCACACACACGAAATATGTATATATATATATATATATATATATATATATATATATATATATATATATATATATATATATTATAATATGAGAGAGCGAGAGAGCGAGAGAAGAGAGAGAGAGAGGAGAGAGATATAGATATAATAGTAGTTAGACAGATAGATAGATAGATTAGATATAATATGTAATATACACAGTGTCCCACACACACACACAAATATATATAATATATGTATATTATATATATATATATATATATATTATTATATATATATATTATATTATATATAGTATCACACATAATGGTATCTTATTATATATAAACACACACACAAGACACACGAAGCCCCCAGACACACACGCATATATATAAGTATATATATATATAGTATATATATATATATATATAATATATATATAGATATATATATATATATGTAATAGTAGATTATATATATTTACATTTATATATATATTATATATATCTAAATATATATATATATATATATATATCTCTTATTATCGATATATCTATCTATATTATAATGTATCTATATACATGTGTGTGTGTATATCTATATTATCGTAATATATATGTATATATATCTATATATTATTATATAATATATCTATATATAATATATATATATCATTATATACTATATATATCATTAAGACTATATCTCTCTCTGTGTGTGTGTTGGGTATGTGTCGGTCGTGTGTGTGTTTGTGTGTCGGTGTGTACGTATCTATTATACTCTCTATATTCTACGATCAATCCTATATATATCGATTGTATCTATTTTACATGTGTGTGTCCTCTCGTATCTTGTCGTATATCTATATTCTATATATATATCTCTCATATATCATATACTCTCCTCTAATATCTATCTATATATATTCGATATATACTCTCTATCTTATGTATCTATATCGCTGTATATGTATATATCTCTATATAATCTAATCTATATTTTATAATCATAGTCTATCTTCTATATCTATATAATAGTATCTACTAGTCTATCTATGTGTGGGGTGTGTGTGTGTGTTATATATCCTATATCTATATCTATATCATCTATATATCTCTATCTATATCTCTATCTATCTTCTCTAATCTATATACTATTACAGACATATATATCTATCTCTCTATATTATGTGTGTGTGTGTGTGTCGGTGTGTCTGTATATCTTCATGTCTGTCTGTCCCTCTCTATATCTAGTCCATCTACTTTTATATCTACTGTCATATCTCTACTGTCTCTATGCATACTACGTCTCTTCTATCTATATATCTTTCTATATCTATATCTCATCTCTATCTCCTCTCTCTATCTATTCATATCTCTCTCTCTCTACTTATTATGTGTTGCTCTTGTGATCTTCCGTAAAATAATGCTAAATGTCTGACCAGTAACGACTGTAGATATCAATAAATTGGAATCAGTGTTTCTGAAATGAGAATTGTCTTAGACTATCTCCGGTAAAAAGTAAGACGTGTTAATGCTAATGTAACCAGTGTTGACATTGAAATAATATATGTACTGGTCATGCTGTACACGGTTTTGTATTTATTCATAATGTGAGTGAAGGCACACGCGTGATAATTGTCCAATTTCAAATGCCATGTTTCTGCGTGGGAAACTGCCGCTCAATGCGACCGATGGTAACATCGTGAAAGCGATGTTTTCCGAACGTGAAAATCTTGGCATGCATTTGTTTGTTTGCATAAGTGCAATCTTAAGTGTCTTATTTGTGTGCATTGAAGTTTGTTTTCTTGGCCATGTTTGTTTTTGCATTTGTGGGTCCTGTATATCCATAATTTGTGTGTACCAGAGCCTCACGCCACGCAACACATATAAAGAGGCCTATTGCATTGCCAGATGAACGCTTTGACCTTTAGCCGTCTCATCTTTAGATTAAGTGGCCAAAGTTAAAATAAACATTCAAACACTACGCTTGATTTTAAAACATTTTAGCAAACAATTGCAATTTTTTCCTTTTCATTTTCATATTATTAGACACGTTTTGAAGCTTACTTTAAAATATTTTTTCTTGATAATAAAAAAAGGAGAGAAAAAACACAACCATTTCTTCCTTTTCCGTCCAAGTTCTTATTCTTTTCTCCTCACTCTGCTTATCTCTTCCTCTCCTCTTTCATTTCTCCTCCTATTAACTTCGGCGCGTCTTTTTTCCTTTTTTTTTGTTTTTTTTTTTTCTTTCTCCCCCCCTTTCTTTCTCTTTTTTTCCTTGTTCGTCCTCTCGTCCCGCCTCACCTCATCCTCGTGTGGTCTCTCTCTCCACTCCCTCTCTCGCTCTCTCTCTGTGTGATTCTCTTTGTGTGTGGGTGTGTGTGTGTGTGTGGTCATCCACTTTCTCCGCTTTCTCTTTTTTTTTTTTTTCTCTCTCTTTTGCTTTTTCAACCTTCGCCTCCCTGGCCCCCCATCTCTCCCTCTCTCTGTCTCGCTTTTTTCTGTGAGTGTGTGTTTGTATGTGCATGAGTGTCCATTCAAAGAATGAAAGAGGTAAGAGAAATTTTTCTAAACAGAAAGAAAAATTATTCTAACAAGATGAATAAAAGTATTGAGAAGTGATGCCGAATTTCATGGGAAACAAATAATGCAGAAAACAAAATAAATAAAGGGAAATCAACAGGAATATGTATGGGGAAAAGCTGGAGAATAGGTAAGGTTTAATTTTTTCCATAATGTATCATCAGAAGCACACTGCACACTTTACAATATTGTTAGCACGTTTGAGGGAAACACAAACCTCATTAAAAAGGAAACACAAAGAACAGATATTCAAGCATTTCCTCGCAATCCTGAATTTCATGACAATAATACTAAGGATACAAGTCTACTCTAAAATATTTTCGTAGATTTTATTTTTCCTCTTTTTTTTTTACTCATTATATTCTTGTAATGGAGATGAGAGAAGAAACAAACGAATTAAATGAACCTAAACTATGTACAAAAATTTGACGTGTACTCGATTTGAGAAATGTGCCAGAGGCTGACATTTCAATTTTATTATTGTGCATTGTATCTGTGGAATTCAATTATTTGCCCTACGGATCATTTCTTTATGATTAAATATTCTCAGAGACCTTTGTTTTATTCCCTCTTTCTAGTATAGCAATTAGCCTATGCGTTATTTTTCACCACGAAAACCATAGAAGCAATTGATTACTAGCGAATATTCCTGTCCTTTCCATATCATTTGGCAACCATGACAGCACTATCCAAGCCCCCCGATGATCGCTGGAAACCCAAAATCCTCGACCAATGTCTGGGCTTGGCTTCCGTCCCGGCGTTATATTGGTCAAACAGGCTAATCGTCTATATGCGTGGTTATCTATGACTGGTCGACTAATGCAGTATGCAGCGAAATCTACTTTTTTAAACCGAAATGACTTTTATCAGCTACAGATTTCCTTTTCTAAATGGTATTTTGTTTCATGGAATTGAGATCAGCGGAAATAGACTACACGGCTAATATGTACACATGGTTCTTTGTGCAAGTAGAACAACGAAGGGAAGTACAAGAATACACACGAATATGCCGAAGGCCTTTTCGCTTTTACTGTTTCATCGGGGCATAAAAGACTAGAGATAAAAGACGTGCCCTTTACCGCTCAGTCCCAATGAAATTTTAAACCTTGGGTTCTCTAGTCTTATATACCCTGATAAGCGTAAATGCAAAAAAGCCCCTATATGATATATATATATTTTATATATTTTTATTTTAATTAATCATATATATATTTTATATATATATATATAGTGGGGTGTGTGGGGTGTGTTTTGTGTGTGTTTTGGTGTTTTGGTGTATAGATATATATATTTATTTTATATATAAATGAATACGTAAATCATATTAAAATTTAAATGTATTTATTTATATTACAGAAAAATACTATAAATATCTGTATGTAAAAAGATAAAAAAATTATATTATATATATATATTATATAATAATTATATATATTATTATATATATATTTTAAATTATATTATATATTATAATATTATAATATATATAAATTATATATATTATATATAATATATATATGTTATATTGGAAAAAAAAAACCATAAAAAAAACTCCCTTCCCGATCTCTAAGGGTTCCTAAAAATTCTGAGGAAGAATCTCCCTCCCCGGGACTAAGCACATTTTTTTTCCCCTTTCCCCCTTTTAACCCCATTCGCCTGGCAGAGGGAGGGGGGGGGGCCTTCTCCCTTTCCACAGAAACGTTCGGATTCCTGGAGGAGGGGCTCCCAGAAAAAATATTTTCCAGCTCTTTCCCGACGGGCACATGTTTCCCTTCCCGGTCCCTCTCCCCCAAACCATGGCCCTCTTTTCTCCCAGAAACTCCCCCAAGCCTAAACCGCCTGCAGTCCGGGGTTTCCGTTCCCCCTCAACGACGGGGTTTCCCCCAAAACCTATCTTCCTGCCCCTTGACCCCCCCCACTAAAAACCCCTTTGGGCTTCGGTTTTTTCCTTGCTCCCCGCCCTCACCCCCTTTAAACCCCCATCGACATTATTAATTCTTTGACCTTTTAAAACTTTTCCCTCACAGGAACTTTTTTTGCCTGAGGGTCTACCCCCTGTTTTCATCCCACCCTGGGAACTCTTCCTCCACCCTAACCCTTCCTTTCCCAAAGTTACCGTGGGGCCCCTTAAAAGCCTGCGCAGGGAGGAGAACCATTCTGCCCTTCTGAAAAGGGCCCAACTTGGGGTGGGGGTTTCCTCGACAGGGGCCTCTTTCTGCAGTAGGCCCAGGCCTGTTGGATGCCCCCTTTAAATTTCATGTTCCCTGACCAGCGACCCCCTTTAAAACGCATTGTCCCCGGGAAATAGATAGCACCCTTTTTTCCCGAGGCAATCTCTACCAGGGGGTTCAAGGTCACAACCCTCGTCTCCCCCCATCTAGGGGTTTCCCTTTAAAACCCAAAGCACCGGGGCCCCCGGCCCCCCATCATCCCCTTTCCCGGGGGATCTGTGACAAGGGCAACTTTTTGCCCTTGGGCCAGCCGGGCCCGAAAGGGAGGGGGGCCTTTTGCGGCCTGGTTTGGCAAAAGTCTCTCCCCCCCTTTTCTTGGACCTTCTCTCCTGCTCACCTTCGCCACTCTCAAAACTTCATCTCCCGCTCCGTGGAAAATCACCGGCGATCATGATGACCTTGGATTTTGGGCTCCCTGTTCCCCCACGGGCCCGCTTGTGAAATTTTCCCCGCTTTCCTTCAGAGGAGGCTCCCCGTAGATGATCCTCGTCTCCCTCTGCCCCCCGACGTCCCTTTCCCCCAACTGATTCTTTGTTTGGGTTTTGGGGAAGGTTTTTTTGCTTCCCCTTTTTCCCTTTTAAGGTCGCTTCTATTTTTTCCGGGCATCGGGGGTTGGGCCCCGGGTTCTCCCCCTCCCCTCTAGTCCTGGCAAACCCGTTTACGGGGAAATTTTTTCGAGTCTGAGCTCTCCCTTCCCCTCTCCCTTTGTCCGGGCGGTGGGCTGAGGGAGGTCGATGACGTCTTTGCTTCTGCCCCCTGACCCCGCCCTTGTTCCGGATTTCCTGTGGGAGCTGAACCCCCCTCTCTCCCCCTTCCATCTGTTTTCAAGGGGGAAGGGGGGTTTTCAAGAAAAGGGAAAACCTAATCAAATTTTAAAAGCCTATCCCAAAGGGGGTATGCCCCTGGAACCCTTGCGTAAAACTACAAACCTTTATATAGCGAACCCCCGAACTTTTTTTTTTCTTTCCCTTATGGTCACTACTGCTTGTTTTTAATCACCTTTTTCGGCATTTGAGGGACTTAGCGGGCCCCAAAAATTAGGCTGGAAGATACTAGTGCACGGAAATTTTCCCTCAAAATTTTTTTTTATTTTATTAAAATTTTGGTTTATTTTTTTTATCATAAACCCCATTGTGGAGAAGGGAAAATTTCCCGCCCCAAATTTTTATAGTACTACAAAAACACGTCCACAAAACACGCACACACACAGCAATGGGCTTTACTTAGGCATGTGCTCCAGTGGGGAAAGATTGAAAAGGTTTGTCTGCATAGTTTATCTTGCACCCCAAATGGGGCTTTACGTTGAGGGTGCAAAAACCATTAGGGGGTTTAAAAAAGGGGTGGACTGGGGGACCCCACCCTGAGGTTTTTCCATTTTCTAGTGGCTTGTACTGTGATAGATGACCTTGGAATCTGACTTTGGCTGTTCTGTTCCTAAAAATATTCACCTATCCAAGCCAGGAGCTTTCCTCTGTTTCCCCTTCTGGATCAGACTTTCTTAAATAGCAGGGGACTTGCTAATTCAAAGCCTTCTTCAGGTCTAGGAATACTAACCACAGAAGTGGCAGTGCTGATTGTGCTTAAGAGCGTGGCTATGCTGTGTGCTGTGCTCATGTCCCTTGTAAAACCCATGGAGGTGTTCATGTGGGGGTCCCATTTTCCATTGGAGTTGGTTTAGTACCATTCTCTCGGCCGTCTTAAACCCAAACCCTGAGGAGAGAGATGGGGCTTTACTTCCCTGGCTCCTTTGGTTTTGGGATGGGACCTATGATGGCCTTCTTCCAGCTCTGGGGTAGAGTGGAAGTTTCCCAAGTACTTGTTGATGAGTTTGCAGGAATGAAAGCTCACTTGCCAGTACTAGTGGGGAATGATGGGGTACGAGATCCCATCAAAAGCCTGGGCTGTGGAAAAACTGTTTTTGTAAGTTTGTCTTAGTTCCCTCAGGGGAAAAATAACATCTGAATTATCGGGTTCGGCTGCCTTTTCTGATTTGAGCAAGTCTACCTGGTTGTAGACGTTGGTTTACCCTCAGTTCAGCTGTCAGACTGTTGCTGCTTATTCTCGCAGAGAACCCTGCACCAGTCTGTTTGCTTCTGATTGACAGTCGTGATGTGTGCACCTCGGGACTGAGCGGCTAGTAGCTCGCCTGACCCATTGCCACAGCTTGTAAGGGTGGTTTTGGTGGGCAAAGGACTCACACCATTCCTGCCACTTTTCATGCATGACTCTTTTGGCAGTTTCCTTGGCATCCCTGACTGCTTCCCTTAGGAGGGCTAGGTTGTCAGGGGGTTTTTTGCTTTCGGAAATGTTTTCTACACATATTCATTCTGTGGCTGAATTCCTTAATCTTTGTCATTAAAATACCAGGCTCCTTATAACTCCTGGACCATGGCCAGTTTTAGGTATAGTCTGTGAGGCTGCTTGATTTATGGCACTGATTAAGTCTGGCTTGAAGCACTTCCACGTTTTCACTCTGTGGGGGGTTTAATGCTTCTAAGACAGTGGGCTAAGGCATCTTGAAGGGGTTGCCAGTTGGCTTTATCTGTTTTCCATCTTGGATTTGGTTGTTGCATTTGGGCTAGGCCAGCATCCCCTGAGGGGAGTAACAGTGCCATAATGGTCACTTATGAAAAGTCTCATCGACACACCATATAATTCTCCCCCCCAGAGCCGCAGTGGCCAAGGTGAAGGTCTAGGACCCCTCCTCCGACATGCTTGGCCCCTTGGCTGTTGAGAACAAAGTCTCAAGCACGTTGGCTATGTGATGGCCTGCCCATCCGGTGCCCTGCAGGGGGCCAGGATGGGGTATTGTGCATTGAAGTCTCCCCCCTATGATCACACTGTACAGCTTAAGGGGGCCCCCAGCCAGGTAAATCTCAAAGCAAGAGATTCAACATCCTCTCCACA
Source organism: Penaeus monodon (assembly GCF_015228065.2). Classification (NCBI taxonomy): domain Eukaryota; kingdom Metazoa; phylum Arthropoda; class Malacostraca; order Decapoda; family Penaeidae; genus Penaeus; species Penaeus monodon. The sequence goes on along the minus strand of NW_023662097.1, from coordinate 6,836 downwards.
GTGCGGTGCGTCGGCTATTATGGAGAAAGGGATTGTTGCTCTGACTAGGTGATCAAACCTCTTTTGCCAGCTATGCTTGGCAGCATGAAGACATGATACCCTGAGGAGTGAACAGTCCCCTTTTTAATGCCCTCCTGGAGCATGAAAACGTCAATGTTCCTTGATCACACTATTGCATGAGGATGGCATTCTTGTAGTGAACCCCTAGATGTTCCACTGTAGTATGCTTAAATTGCGTGTCATGATGTTACATGGTGATAGTTACATCAAGCCCTCTTAATATTCGGCTTCAGAGTCGGAGTATGACAACTCCATTGTGAAGTCCTCGCTGGTCGAGGGATCCTCATCTGTTGTCAGGTAGCCGTGGTCCACTGGGAGGTGGGGAGCCTTTGTAGTTCTGTCTTTGTGAGTTTGCCTTTTCTCACTTCAGGCTTTATCTGTGCATCTTTTCTCTTTGCTGACTTTACCTGCATAAGGTCCTTGCTCTGGCACTGGCTTCACAGATTCACCTGTTCTGGCTCTGCCTATGAGGGTGTGGGACGCGACCAGGGGCTAGTCAAAGGTTGAATCAGCCCTTGTTGCAGCATACCGCGAAATTTCCCTCCTCTAGAATCTGACGCCTGCTGTGCGGAATCTTGTATGCCGGAATTTACACGGGCTTAGATCCAGGCTCTAGAGTATTAGACTGCTCTACCATTTTGCGCTCTGCCTAACGGACGGCCCCTTGGTCGGAAAAAATGTTGGGGTATTGATGTAACAATTTGCCTAGAATATCCTTACCCTTGCTAAATGCGAATGGCCCCTGCATAGCTTTTGCTAATGCTGCAGAAAATGGGTTAGGTGAATCGTGGGACGGGGGAAGAAACAGCGTCAGAGAAAGCTGACGCGGCAGTTCAAACTCAGCTATCAGGAGATCTGTGACCTCACAATCCATTAATCGGGACACCACTATCAATAGACAAAGGGGCAGGCGTTAAGTTCATCACATGGACTTGCGCATCCCCTCCCGCAAGGTATACAGAAGGGAAGAACACATCTCCCCTTTACTCGACAATTCTCAGGGAGGACCAAGCATGTGCCATATTTACCAACGAGGCCGTTACATTAACTAGAACGTCATGGAAAGGCGAATTACTACAGACTCCCCGCCACTAAGTGCGCCAAACCATCATTGTCAACCCACATTCGATGCTTGATGGGGCGGGATTATGTTGAGATGGGGCCCCGCGTGAGTGTGCATGAGGTATCTGTAGCATGCGGGGGGGGAAACAATTCCATGATGAATAGAGTGAGACCTAAAGGACTCGTAGAAGTCATGGAACGTAAGGGAGATAAAATCGGTTGGGGAGAAGAGATAGGGGGAGGAGGTAATTGCGGGGAAGAGACAGGGGGGGTTTAGGGGAGGGGTCAAAGGGAAAGGAGGATGGGAGAAGAGTGATGTGTCCGTGCGTGGGGTTGTGTATGATGATGACACAACCGAAACGTGTCGCTTTTTGTGGTAGATGCGGAACCAAGCATGCTAGGTTGAAAAGGGTCTGGGTGTTTTCCAGACGGAACTCGGCTCAATTAGTTTAAATAAACCTGACCTTGAATTTCCACCTGATTCTTCTGCGGTCGCAGACCATACCAGAACGATATAAAAATCCTGGCCAAGGAGCAAGGGCGGGGAAACTATGGTAACCCTTCACTACAACAAACTGATGAGGAAAAATGATATTTCCAAACCTAAATCTTACATACGAGTTCCAGCTACACCTAGCTTAGATCCAGTCCCACCTCTCCCCAAAAACCTTGGCTGGCGATACCTCCGACGAGAGCTGAAACTCCTCCAACACCTGTTCACTCACGAGACTGACGCAACTTCCTGTATCAATGAAAGAGTATGCGACCTTCCCATTAAGCTTAGCGGGTAAGAGAGGGGGCCCCGTTTCCTGTGTTCGGTATACAGCACTAACGACACGAGACCGAGAAGACGACGTAACTACACCGGAGACCATGCACTTCTTCCCCCGGGTTTCGAACCCTCCCATACTTCCTCTAAAAAATGAACCACCCGCTTACTTAAGCCCGTCCCTGTCATTCTCGCGATGAATTTAAGGGTGTCGCCACCTGGTCGGGGAACCACTTGCACTCATTAAACGCGTGCCCGTTATTACAATCGGGCAGATCTGCTTAGTAGAGCACTTAGACGGACGATGCATCCTCAACATCTACGACACTGCCCAGGTTTCGGTGCCCAGTTAGCCACATGTGGTCGTGGTTTTTGCGCTCCAGAGGGAGGCTCCGGGTACGAAAGCGAGGGTGGGGGGGGGGGGGATTGCTCTGCGCAGCGGTACGCGGGCGCGGCCGAGGAACGTCTATTTCCTGCCTTCGTCCGCGCTGGCGGTTCACGCCGCGGTTTCATTCCGACCCGAACTGGGTTTTATTTGGGATTATTACTCTTGTTTTTCCCTGTTCTAACCACAATTTTCAACCACCTGCACATTTCCACCCTTGTCTGACATCTCATTCGCGAGGACTTCAGGAAGCTTATCGAATGAAGCACTGTCGCTTTTTCCCAAACTCGTTTGCGCACAGCTGGAGAGATAGAAGACACAACCACACTTTAGCATAATGTTCAAGAACTTCCGCGGCGATGTGCTCTGAGTAACACGTTGCTTCAGACACAAACCCAAGGGGTCTGATCCCGGATAGACTGCGCCCCCTGCATAAACTTTACGCGAAATTTATTTAGGTAAGTGAAAGATCATCTTTGGAAAAGGAAATGGGTTTTGATTCTAATAATTCTACAAGCCGTAGATGGTGATTCTCCGTCTGCCTCGAAAATGTTTGAAGTGAAAATACTCTTCAACATTCCATACGACTTCTGATCCTCCGGCAAATGATTAAAATAATCTAGCGCTTTAGCCACTCTCGGGATTTCGTGGTTGAGTTTGCATTCTTGCCGCCACGAGGCACGATGTAGAAAATGCTCGGACCCCCGTCTAAACCCCCGATGGATTACTGTGTCTTCCACATCCGCAAAGATTGGTCAACAGAGACGTTTGAACCTGAGAATTTTGACGCTACATTGGACATCGTGGGAACCATGCTGGGACCCATGCTTGCTGGCAGCCGTAACAAGGGTGAGGTCAGAGGAGGGGGGGGAAGTTGGAGAGAGAAAAGTTTCTGTGTGTGTTGCGAGAGAAGGAGGGGAGACTAATTCAGAAGTAGATGGTGAAGGAGAAGATGAGCGAGAAGAAGTAAGAGAAGATCAGAGTCCTTAGGGGAGAAACCCCAGCGAGTCTGCAGAGCCCTTACGACAATCGACCTTTTTGCATGAGTATTTTCTGATGGAGGAGAGCTCATCAAAGAATGTAGAAAAAAAGAAATAATCTAACAGCACTTCAAAATTACTCACTTTTTAAATACGTGACTGTGTTATCAGATGAAAGGAAAAATACTCTCAGTAATTCCCCGTATACGTGCAAAACACGACCTTCATATACATGATTCACTTGCCTCACACATTTATTCTTAGAGGAGTTAGGAGGTCATGCTCTATCTTTCCCTTCCTCTGACTTCTTAGACTTATGTTTGAAGTCTACCAAGGACACTTTCGTGTGCTTTTCTTCACCTTTACCTTCATCTCTTCAGACTCCATCTTTTGCTCGTGCTCTTGTTTCAGGTGGCCTGATCACCTCACTCTGTTCCTTCGAGGAGGTGAGAGATCAACTCTCGCCTTTCATGCTCAGTCTTTCGCGGGCGACACTGATCTATTTCTATCAATCAACGGCTGCCACAATTGCTTGCGAGTAGCTTCAGCCAGATAGGTTACTGAAGGGAACCTTTGTCCTGCCTCATCACTGTGGGTTGCGTTCTCTGTCATTAAAGGTTTCCAGCAATCAAGTCCTTCATTACGGATGTCGCTGCAGATCCTATAGCGATTAGGCCAGCGCTCCTAACCTTGCTGACAATCAACGTCACGATCCCGGAGCTGCATCTACGGCACATTAGTAAGGTTCAGGACGCGGACATCGGGTTGATGTCAGACTTTCACGTAACTTCATCTATCCTGTTTATGTTACCTTCTTAGGCATGTTGCTCCTCTTATTAGTGTTTGGTGTGTGCTATGCGAAAGCATATCGGATGCACAGGAGGAGGATCGTATCGGCATAAGGCCATCGAGCGTGCTTCCTCGTCCCCCATATCACGGACCTATCCTTGTACAGCAGCACTGTCCATAGGCACTGAGTACTTGTATATGTAGTTGCTCTTCTTACTCTATCCTTTTATCGGAACGCTCGAGGTTCAAGTAGATCCTTGCGGATTGCCTTGATCATTCCGGTCTATCAAAAAGAAAAAAAAAATAATAATAATAAAAATAAAGAGAAAAAAAAACATCAGCTTATTGTTTACGGCTCGTAGTGCTGTAGTTTCCGCCCCCCCCCCCCCCACACCTGTCATATCTTTCTCTCCAGCTATCTGGCCCTTATGTGCATGGTCTTGTTCTATTAGCCTGGTTATCGATACCCACACCCCAGGCGAGGAACCCCGCGGATAGCTGGCGACTCAGGAATGGCCATGTCGGGGACCGTCTACAGAATATAACGCTAGGACGAGACGTCGCGTATATGGCGCCGTGGACGGGACACCAGAAGAGGGACAGGAAGGAGGACACCGAAGAGGCCGGGGGGAGGATGAAGACGCACGCCGCGGAGGGGACGTCTACGGTGTGCCGTCAAGCATTCTCCGGGGCGTGCGAGTAGCACAGCCTTGAGGTGGAGCATCTGTCAGCGCCTCGAGGGCGAGGCAAGGGTAGGTGGGCAGAGCGGTGTGACATCTATAAATAGTGAAATCTGCCTGACCCGGGCATTAATCAAGGAGGTCGGCTGGGCAGCTGCTGACCTCCTGGGTCATGACCTCACCTTCGGCGATAACGAGAACGCCTGGGGGGGGGGGGGTAGCAGAGGCAACAGCTGTGTCCCCACGCCCTAGGCTGGAAGCGACCCAGAAATACCCGAAGGAGGCAGTCCGAGTCCGTTCCCTGAACCGCGAAACCTTCCCCCTTAGCCCGTGGGAAAGCTGACGCCGCCTCCGCCGCGTCTGCCGCGTCAAGATCCATTTAATCTACGTGTCTGTTCCCTCAATAAAGCTGAGAAACAGATACTGAGTTTTCCTCTGGACCTGCCAGATAATATAGTGGTATTCTAGTATAATTCAAATTAGAGACCATTATAGCTTTTTGGGCCCGCTTTGGCTCTGTTCAGCTTCCTCCCTTACAGGACTGCGGCAGTCTGGTCCATTGCCGTCTTGGCGACTGCCTCACTGGAACTCCCCAAAGCTGTTGCTACTGCAGTGACTGCAGCAGTCAACAGGAGAGTCACTCGTCCTCGTCAAAGAGGAGATTATCGTCTCTAAGGAGGCTTTTCAGTGTTCTTTGAACCTTTATTCCTGTGGTTTCTTCTGCATTTTAGTGATGGTGGACACTCCTTATTATTTGGGGATATCCGGTGTCGGCTGTGGAGGGGCTTCCTTCCTCTTAGAGGTCGTGAAGTCTTTTCTGTTTTGTTCTGTTCCCAGACATTTGGGGCCTGAGGGAACAGGAAAAAAATTCTGGCCGCTTTTTAGCAAACCCATTGTCGCTAAAAGGCCTGCCTCTTTCCTGGGAGAGCAAACAGGCTCCAGGCGTGATGACCCTTGGCACATTTGGGACATTTGGCTTTTGTGTCCCTTTGGCTTCCTTGTGGGCCTTGAGGCACACCCCCGGGGGGAGATCAGACCACCAGTCTTACTGGAATAAAGGACCAAAGAGGCGTATTGCTGGCGCAGGCGTACTCATTCACGGCATCGCTCAACCTCCAGGACTCCCGTCTCCCCAGGATGCCACGCACGGCAAACGCGTGGGTAGATGTGAACCCCTGGGGAGAGACCAGAGGGGATGCCCCCCCACCTTCCTCCCTCTCCAGTGAAACAGCCCCCCAAAGGTTGTGTCACCTCAGAGAGGAGCTCTAGTCCTGCACCTTGAAGAGGAGGTTCCAGTGGCAGTACCCCGAATGGGAGAATCGAGAATAATCTTAGCTGCCCTTTTCTGTACACTTTCGAGTTGTAGCAGCGGGGTGGCGGTGAGGAGGGGGCCCAGGCGGGGAGGCTAAGTCAGTTTAGCAGAATGGATAACCTGTAGATATTTTGAAGCTCAAGAAGTGGGACACCAAGGGACTTGAAGCGACGTACTATGTGAAGTTTGTACGAGGCAGTCCTCACGATGTCTCTAACGTGCTGCGTCCAGGAGACCTTTCGTCGATAACGACGTGTATATATCTATCTATCTATATATGTATTTATATATTTTATATTATATATATATATATATATATATAATATATATATATACAATATACATGTACAATTTTTTCTGTGTGTGTCTGTTTTAATATACATATATTAAAATATATAATATATATTATATAATATATTATATATATACTATATATATATATATATATATATATATATTATCCATAATATATATATATATATAAATAAAAATATATATATATATATATATATATATATATATGTTTTAAAATATTATATAAAATATATATTATATAATATATATATATATTTAAAATATATATATATATAAAATATGTGGTGTGATTAAAATAGACTATAATATAAAATATATAAAATATTTTTAAAATATAAAATAATATATAATATATATATATATGACTATATATTATATATAAAATATATATATATATATATATATATAATATATTTATATATTATATATAATATATATATATATATATATATATTAATATATATATAATATATATAAAATATAA
>NW_023662096.1:15000-16598 GCF_015228065.2 Penaeus monodon | reverse complement strand
ATAATATCTATATTATATAATGTTTATATATATGAAAATTTTATATATATAATCTATATATATATATATCTATATATATATATATATATATAGTATATATATATATATATATTTGTGTGTGTGCGTGTGTGTTTGTGTGTGTGTGTGTGTGTGTGTATATATATATATAATATAATATATATATATATATAATTATATATATATATCTAATATATATATATATATATATATATACATATATATATATACAGGGTGCAACTAAAGTCATCATACGCTTTAATAAATTCCTAAAAATTACACAAGAAAATAGGTTTATTCATGTTTATTTGTAACAACAAAGTAGTCGATGCAGTATTACTTGCTAGACTTGCCATCACGTTCAAAGGCCTTGAAGACTATCTGCATTCCTCCACATGAGCGCCTCCATTTTCGACAACCTTCTGACACCTTGCGACGGAAGCTTCTCCTATGGTTTGCAGCATCTCTTTCCCGACCTCACTGTAGGTCGTGTGGATTCTTTCCTTAAACTGTTACAGTTCACGGGACTAGGTTGCATACTTTTTTTTTCCTTTTTTGATACAGCTCTACATAAAAAAGTCCCAAGATGTGAGGACAGGGGAGCGCGGAGCCATTCAAGGGGACTCCTTCGACCGATCCATCGGTCAGGAAACTTGATATTCAGGAAATCCCTCACTAACTTGGTAAAGTGGGAAGGGGCTCTGTCTTTAAAAAAGACATTAGTAAGGTTACTCTTCGTTTGAAGTTGTGTTTCATCAAACTCCAGGTAATTTTCCCCTGTAATGGTAAACGTGTTCCAGATGCTTTCCGGAAGAAAAACGGTCCAATCAGCCCCGTGCTAAACAGGGCACACCAAACCACCAACTTCGGAGAGTCTCGGTCATGATCGAAAATTTTGGTTATGTTTGATTTCCCCTAAATTCGACAGTTGTGTCGGTTTACCCGATCGGACGGATGAAAGATATCTTCTTCGATGAACCATAAGCTTTCCAAGAGCTGAGAATCTTTTTGATAATGTTGGAGGAATGATTTACACATTTCCACACGAGTATCATAATCCTTCATCTGAAGATTATTGTTTGGACAACCTGAAGTCGGTAAAGGTGAAATTTTATCACGCTTCGAGTCACCCAGTGAAGCGAGCTTTTGCTGAAGCAGAGTTCCAGTGCAGTCCTCCGGATGGACTTTCCGTGAGTTTAACGCAAACGCTTGGTGCAGGAATTCGGTGTTGTCATCACTGGTAGTAGTAGAAGATCTTCTGGTGTATTGTTTGTCAAAAACAGATAATGTTTTGAGAAACATTTCATGGATTGCGTAAACTGTGCTTGCAACGAAGCATTGTGACGGTCAAGAAGCTTCTCAAACTCGCCTTGAACTGCAATCAGGGACTGAAAATTTCTTGCCAGGTGACAATAGTAAAACGTCAATTGGTGAGTCGTTAGTAAGTGATTGGTATGATTACAAATACTGCTAAGTTGTCAAATGCTAATGGTCCCATATTCAAGTTTGTAAATGATAATTCACACCCCCTTCATAAGTTTTTACCTGATTTTCATCAACCTGCAAGAGTTACTAGAAAT
>NW_023662096.1:0-7500 GCF_015228065.2 Penaeus monodon | reverse complement strand
CATAGTCGTGGCTCGGTATCGGGTGTTTTGGTGGCTTGCGTCCTTGATGGTATTTGGTCCATCTGGGTCCTTCGGAAATCTGCACAGCGTTAGCAGCAACAGATGACATAAATGCTGAGCGGTCAGCAACAGGTGCTGAGAGTCGCATAACTTATATTGCTTTATTAGAGTTCAGCAGCTAGGTGAGCAGTGTCGGTTACCTGGCTTTTGGGATATCTCAGTAGGATTGGCTCACACTATGACGAAGTATTGTGCATTTGGCAGGGTGGGTTGTTGATTCCGAAGCAGGAATTTTGGAGCTGTATTATGAGTTCATTCCCACCGCTGCCACTAGTTGCAAGAGCCGAATGTTGGGTCCTACAAGAGTATGGTAGGTGGCGAGCTTAGCGTGTAAGGTGGACAGCCAAGATATCTTCACTGTTTCATTGTATAGTAATATTGGTGTGCGGCTGCTGCTAGAAGTGAGATGTTGTTCCTTGGCTCCCTGCGGGGAGTCTGCCTGTCATCTCCTACAGTATCTAAAGATTGGTATAAGTCACAACTTAACCATGTGGCAATCAGTGGTGGAGAAAGTAAGTGTTACAAAAATACATACCTTTTGTAGCAGGAGATAGACAACACAACACTGGAACGTCTAGTGTTGCAAAAAGAGAAAAATAAGCAGGTAAAACAATGGACATGCTTACATGCATGTATATGTGTGTGTGGGAATATATGGATATGACAATATATAAAATTATAGAAGTTATGTAGAATGTAACAATAGATTACTAGAATATCATTAGCATCCACATTTCATTATGTACTGAAAGATGGGTTACAATATATAAATATACATATATACACATGTTGGTTACATATATATATATATATATATATATTATATATATATATATATATATATATATATATATATATAGATATATATATATATCTATACTATACTATATGTATATACATAGTATATATAATATATATATATATATATATATATTAGTATATATATATATATATATATATCATCATCATTTAACGGTAGGTTCATGTCTGAGCCGCCGTGGTCACAGCATGATACTCAATTGCAGTTTTTCACGTTGTGATGCTCTTGGAGTGAGTACGTGGTAGGGTCCCCAGTTCCTTTCCACGGAGAGTGCCGGTGTTACCTTTTTTTTTTTTTTTTTAGGTAACATTCTCTCTTATTTTATCCGGGCTTGGGACCAGCCCTGACTTCGGCTGGCTTGGCCACCCAGTGGCTAGGTAGGCATTCGAGGTGAAGTTCCTTGCCTAAGGGAACAACGCGCCGGCCGGTGACTCGAACTCTTGAACTCAGATTGCCGTCGTGACAGTCTTGAGTCCGACGCTCTAACCATTCGGCCACCGCGGCCTTGACGATCATGGGCTTCCATGATTTTTCTTGGCAATTTAGAGCGGTGGTTTGCCATTGCCTTCCGCCCGGTGTTTTTATCGAGTCACCATCTCTATTTACCCGGCACTGACTTGGCCTGACTTGGTCCCCCAGTGGCTAGGTAGGCAATCGAGGTGAAGTTCCTTGCCTAAGGGAAACAACGCGGCGGTCGGTGACTCGAACCCTCGAACTCAGATTGCCGTCGTGACAGTCTTGAGTCCGACGCTCTAACCATTCGGCCACCGCGGCCCCATATATATATATATATATATATATATATATATAATAATATATATATATATATAGATATAATATATATATATATAATATATATGATATATATATATATAGATATATATATGTATATATATATGATATATATAATACTAATATGTATAGTATATAGATTATATATATATAATATATATCATATATATATATATATATATATATATATTATATATATATATATAGATATCATATATAATATTATTTCTATATATATATATATATATATATAGTATATATATATATATATATAATAATATGATATATAGATTATATATATTATATATATAGGTAATATATAGATATAAATACTATATATATAGTTATTAATATATACATTATATATATATATGTATATAATTATCGATATGACTCTAATGGGCATATGAGCCAGTCGTGCCGATGGTAATAGAGTGTGATCAAAAAAAAAATATAAAAACGAAAAAAAAAAAGCGAGCGGTGGCGAATGGCAGACCGCGCGTGTTCCCTTAGGTCAAGGAACTCACCTCGATTGCTGCATAGCCACTGGGGACCAAGTCAGGCCCAAGTCCAGTGCCGGGTAAATAGAGATGTGACTCGAAAAAAAAAAAAAAAAAAAAAAAAAAAAAAAACACCGAGGGGAAAAGGCAATGGAAAAACCACCGCTCAAAATTTGCCAAGAAAAATCATGGAACCCCATGTTTGGGTAAAGGGGGCCGCGGGGCCGAAATTTTTAGAGCGTCGGTCTAAAGGGCCCTGCACGGGGAAATTTGGGATTTGGGGGTTCGAGTCACCGACCCCCGCGTTTTCCTTGGGAAAGGAACTTCCCCCTCGATTGCCTGCCTACCCAAATGGGGGCCCAAAACCAGGCCCAATTTCAAGGGTTTGGTCCCAAAGCCCGGAAAAAAATAGGAGAAGGGATTATTTAAAAAGGTTTACCCCCGGCACTCTCCTTTGGGAAGAACGGGGGACCCTACCACGAAACCCCACCCCAAGAGCATCACAACGTGAAAATTTGAAATTTGAGTATCACCCGGTGACCACGCCGGCCAAGACATAAAACCTCCCTTTAAAAAGGGGTTGAGGAGGAAATTTTAAAAAGGGGAAAAAGGGGGGGATTAAATTTAACAAATAAAAAAAAAGGGAAAAAGGGGGGGAAAAAAAAAAAAAATTTTAATAATAATAAAAAACAAAAAAAAAAAGAACAAACACACCCCAAAACCACAAAACACACACACACACACACACACACACACACACACCACACACAGAAAAAAAAAAAAAATAAAAAAAAAAATAAAAATAAAAAAATAAAAAAAAAATAAAAATTTTAAGAAATATAAAAAAAATATATAAATAAAAAAAAAATATAAAAATAAAAAAAAAAGGAAATTTAAAAAAAAAAACAACAAACAGATAAAACACACACACACACACAAACACACACACACACACACACACCCCCAATAGAAAATAATAAAAAATAAATAAAATAAATAAATTATATATAAAAATACAAAAATATAGAATAATTTTAATTTTTTAAATTTTAAAATATCAAAAGATAAAAAGGGGGGGAAAAATAAAAAAATAATAAAAAAAGAAAAAAAAAAAAAAAAATAAAATTTTTAATACAATATAAATAAAAAACACACACACACACACCACACCCCACACACACACACACACACACAAAACACACACCCCACACCCACACATATTAAAAAAAAAAAAATAAAAAATAAAAATAAAAAAAATATCATAATAAGAAAATTTTATATATATATATAATAAAATTTTTTTTAATAAAAATAAATAAATTATAAATAAATATAAAAAATATAAATAAAAAAAAATTTTAGAGATAATATGCAAAAAATTTAAAAATTAAACAACAATACAGAAAAAAAAAAACACCCCACACACACCCCACACCCCCACACAAACACACAAAAAACCCCTAAAAAAATATATATATATTTATAATATATATATATATATATAAAATATATATATATATAAAATATATAAAAATAATGGGGATATTATAAAGATAAAAATTAAATAGATAAAAAGAAAATTTTAAAAATTATATCCATAAAATTAAAAGGGAAAAATATCAAATTTTATATAAAAGAAAAATAAGGGGAATTTAAGAGATAAATAAATATATATTAAAGGAAAAAATATATATAAAAATAAATATATAAAAATATAAAAGAAAATAAAAATATAGACAGATATATATATATAAATAATAAAAATAGTATATAAAAATATATATATATGGAAAAAATAGAGATAGAAAATAAGAATATGGTTTATATTTTAATAATAAAGAAAAATATATATATAATAATAGGGATTTTATATAAAATAATATATAGTATATAATAAAATTAATATATATAGGAAATATATAAATGTAGTTTTAATATAAAGTTTTATATAGAAAAAATAAAATATAATAAAGAAATATAAAAATAAAAATTATGTTATGCAAATATTATAATTAATATTATAATATAATAAATATAATATATATAAATTTTTATATAATATTAATATATATGTTTTTATGGTAGGTTTAATATCAATATATAAAAAAAAAATATACAAAATATAAAAATTTTATAAATATATAAAAAATATATATATATAGATAATAAATAATATATATAAATATAATTTTTAAAATTATAAAATAAATTATATATTAAGGGGGAAATAACCCAAAAAATTTAATAAAAATTAAAGTTTTAAAGAAATAAATATATTTAAATATATATAATATAATAATAATTATATGAAAATTTTGGGTTATAATAAAAATATAATATTAATAAATCGTTAAAAAGGGGGAAAAAAATAATTATTATATATTTTAAAAAAATAATATAATATATAAAAATATACATATAAATATATTTTTATATATATAATATATAAATATAATATATATAAAATATAGATTTTATGAAAATTAATGTAAATATTTATATAATGCAAAAACCCATAAAAAATAAAATATAAAATTATATAATAAATATATATATATAATATATAGTAAAATTATATAATATATAAAATATATAATTTTTAAAATATGAAACCCATACTAATATATATAATTTTAATAAATAATAATTTTTTATAATAATAATATATATATATATATATAATTTTTGTAATATAACATATATATATATAATATAATATATATATATATATATATTTTATAATAATATAAAATTATATTTTTATATATCAAATGTTTTAAAATTTTAATATATACATGCACCCCACACATGGGACACATAAACAAAACACCCACACACCACACACATACACACCCCACGCACACACACAAACAAACACAAAAATTTTATAAATATTTTATATTATATATATATAAAATTATAAAATAATATAATATATATTATATATATATATATATAGGTATATATATTATATATATATATATTATATATAAAAATATATATATTATATATAAAATATAATATTTATAATATTAATATTATATATATATATATAATATATATTTATATATATTATATTATAAATATATATATATTATAAATTATAATATACATAAATATGAAATTTAATTTTATATATATTTTATTATATTTTAAATATAATATATATATAAAATATAAAATTTATTTATATAATATTTTAAAATATAATTAAAAATTTGTATAATATATATACTTTATATATAATATTTATATATTTTTTTTAATATATATAAAATAAAAGATATATAATATATAAAAAATACATTTTATCCCACACACAAACCCCCCCACACACACACGCACACACACACACACACAGTTATATATAAAAATTTATATAATATATATGTATATATTTTATATAATATATTATATATAAAATATATATATATATAATATTATATAAATTATATATCGGGGTGTGTGGGTGTGTGCTTTTGGTGTGTGTTGTGTGTGTAAAAATAATATATATATATAGATAATTATATAATATAATATATATATAAATATATAAATAATAAAATATTTTATATAAATACATTAAAAAACAAACACCACACACACACACGCCCCAAAACACACCACACAGTGAAAATATATATATATATTTTATAAATATATATATATTATAAAATTTTAAAAAATATATATATTATAATTATATATTTTTAATTGCAAATTATAGTATATATGGTATATATAAAACATTTTTTTGCCTAAAATTTTAATTAAAATTAATATATATAATAATAAAATAAAATTAATAGTATATAAAATTTTATATTATATATATAATATTTTAAATATGTTTTAAATTTTTATATATACATAAAATTTTTGGCTTTAAAACACACACACATTATAATATAATATAATATAAAATATATAATATATATTTTTATTTTTATATATTTTATATAAATATATTTTTATATAAAAAAAAAAAAAAAAAATATATAATAAATATATATAATAATTTTACACACAAATACTTTATGTAATTTTAAAAAAATACACACCCCACACACACACAGAAAACACAAACACACACACCACACACACACACACACACAAATATATATAAAAATTTTTATTTTATATATATATTATATATTTTAAAATATATTTTAACTATTTTATATAATTATAAATATATATATATATATATATATTTTAATAATAATATATATAAATATATATTTTAATTATAGATATATAATATATAATTTAAAATATATTTTTAATATATATTATATATATAATATATATATTATATATATATATATATATATAAAAAGATATGTTATATATAAAAAAAAAAAAAAAAAAAAAAAAAATAAAAATAAAAAAATAAAGAAAAAAAAAAAAAAAATAAAAAATTAAAAAAAATTAAAAAAAAAAAAAAAAAAAAAAAAAAAAAAAAAAAAAAAAAAAAAAAAAAAATAAAAAAAATTTTAAAAAAAAAAAAAAAAAAAAAGAAAATAAAAACCCACCCACGACCCCCAAACCCCACCCCCAAAAACCCCCCTTTTTTAAATAAAAAAAAAAAATTTAATAATAAAAAAATTTTTTTTTTTATATTAAAATTTTTAAAATTTTTCCCTTACCCTTTTAAATTTTTATTTAAAAATTTTTTTAAAATTTTTAAAATTATAAATTTTAAAAAAATTTTAATTTAATAAATTTAAAAAATTTTTTTTAAATATAAAATTTTAAATAAAAATAATTTTATTTTTAAAAATTTTTTTTAAAAAAACATTTTTTAATAATAATTTTTTGGGTATTTTTTTTTTTTTTTTTTTTTTTTTAATTTTTTCTTTTTTTTTATTCTATTTTTTTTTTATTTTTTTAAATTTTTTTTTTTTTTTTTTTTTTTTTTTTTCCTTTTTTTTTTTTTTTTTTTTTTTTTTTTTTTTTTTTTTTTCCCTTTTTCCCCTTCCCAAAAATCCAAAAAGGGGGCTTGGGGGGGTTTTTCCCAAAAATTTTTTCCCCCTTTTCCTTTGTCGGGGGAAACCCCCCCCCCAAAGAAATGGGGTCCCTCTTTTTTTTCTTTTGCTTTACCCTTTCTCTCTTTCTTTCTTTTAGGGGGGGGGGGGTGGGGGGGGTTTAAAATTCCCCCCTTTTTTTTTTTTCCCTCATTTTTTTCTCTTCTTATTGGGCCCCCTTCTGCCCCTTTTTTTTTTCTAAAATCCCTCTTTTTTCCCCCTACCCCCCTTTTCGCTGGGGCCATCCTCTTTTAAAAAATTAATTTCTTTACTCCGTTGGGGGGGCCCATTCTTTTTTTTT
>NW_023662095.1:15000-16600 GCF_015228065.2 Penaeus monodon | reverse complement strand
GTTTTGTGTGGGGGGGGGGGTGTGTTGTGTGTGTGTGTTTTTTTTTTTTTTTTTTTTTTTGGGGGGGGGGGGGGGGGGCGTGTGTGTGTGTTTTTTTTCGTGGGGTTTGTGTGTGTGTTGGGTGTGTGGGCGTGTGGGGTTTTTGGGTGTGTGTGTGTGGGGTTGTTGTGTGTGTGTGTGTGTGTGTGTGGGTGTGTTTTTTTTACATATAACATGCATACATCATAAACATACATACATACATATTTTATTTTATGTATATTATATATATATATTATATAATATATATTTTATACATATATTATATATTATATATATATTTTAAATAAATATATATATATATATATATATATATATATATATCCCACATACATAAATACACCCACACGCACGCACACACACAAAACACACACACACACGCGCGCACACACACACACACACAACACACACCACACACACAACACACACCAACACACACACACCACACAACACACCACACACAACATATATATATATATTTTAAAATATATATTATATACTATATAATATATATATAATAATATATATATATATATATGCACACACACGTATAAATAAATATATATATAATATACTTTTATATATAATTTATTTATACACACACACACACACAAAAGGTGTGTTATGATTGTGTGTGCGGGTGTCTGTTTGTCTGTATAGATAGATAGACAGACAGATAGATAGATAGATAGATAGATAATAGATAGATATAGAGAGAGGGGAGTGGGCACATAGATAGATAGACAGATCGATAGATAGACTGACAGACAAATAGATAGATAGATATAGATAGATAGATAGATAGACAGACAGACAAACAGAAGACAGCAGACAGACAGTCTGGCACGCAGGCAGACAGACAGCCCCCACAGGCTTCCACATACAGAACGGACAGATATAGAAGACAATAGAGAGATAAATGCGCATATGAATATACAGATAGATAGGTAAAGTTAGGGTATGGATAAGGATTGCGGACAGTACAAGGAAATGGATGAACAGGAGAGGGGGAAAGGGATCGAAAAGGGGGGAAGAAGGAAGGAGGAAAGGAAAGAGGGTGAGGGGAGGGGAGAGAGACAGGAAGGTATAACCATACAAGTAGACGAAAGTTACTTACGTTTATTTTGATTTGTCGCTTTTAACTTCGTCGGTCCCAATTTTCATTGGAGAGTAAAGAAGAATACGAAAATCATTTTGGTCCTTTGCGTCTACATGGAGTTATTCGATGGCTGATATTCAAGCCTCGAATTAGGACCAGCACTCCGGGGAAATTTAAAGCTTAGGACCCGAGGGAGTTTAATCCAGGTAAATACCGGGAAACTGAAATGACGGATAAAAAGGATATCCAAACAATGAAATAGGAAAGCCGTTATCTTCCGTTAAGAACATTTTCGAGAAGTTTTAACCGCCCCGTGCGTGCTGAATGATGTTTCCAGCCACTTCACTTCCAGATACTTGATAAGCACGAAAATGCCAAAATCCTTGCCTCCGCGCCAGCCCAAACAGACAGCCGTGCTCCCAAACTCCTGGACGAAAGCTTTAGTGGTGCACGTATCCCGGT
>NW_023662095.1:0-7500 GCF_015228065.2 Penaeus monodon | reverse complement strand
AAGAAAGAAAAAAAAAAAAAGAGGGTTTTCCCCCCCCTCCCCTTTTTTTTTTTTTTCCCCCCCTTTTCCTCTCTCCTCCTCTCTCTCTTTTTTTTTTTTTTTATTTTTTTTTATATATATTTTAATGAATTTTATAATATATATTTTATAAAAAAATTATATATAATATATATATTTTTTAATTATTTATATATATTTTAATTAAATAAAAATTTATATATAATATTATAATAAAATTTTTATATAAAAAAAAATTATTTTAAAAAATTTTAAAATTATATATATTTTAATAATATATTATATATATATTTTTAAAAAAATTTTTTTTTTTCCCCCCCCACACACACACACACACACACCACCACACACCCCCACACACACACACACACAAAAAAAAACCCACACACAAAAAAAAAAATAATATATATAAAAAAAAAAATTTTTTTTTATATTATATATATATTAAAATAAAAAAACAATACAACAACCTTAAAAATTTTTTTTTAAAATTTTAATAATATTTTAATTTAAAATAATATATAATATAAAATTTAAAATTTATATTTTTTATAAAAAATAATATATAATTTAAAATAAATATAATATATATAATAAATTAAATATAATATATAAAAAAATTTATATAATTTTATATATATAAAAATATAAATTATATATATTTTTTAAATACACCACATTATCCCTTTTTTTCACACACACACCACACCACATCACCCATGCATTTTTACCCCCTTCCCGCCAGAGAGCGCAGAGGGAAAGGCAGAGCGATCCCTCACACCGGAGGGAAGAAAAAAAAACCGGATTAAGTTGGAAAAGGGGAAACAAGGGCCCCCTGGCGCCCGAGAACCCGACGGGCATCGCCTGCCTTCTGATGCAAAGGGCCTGCACAAGAAACCACCGAGACGGAACGACGAACGGTTTTGTTTAACCAGCTGGCCGGTTTAAAGGGTAGCCGCTGCATGCCGCGGTCTGCTCGTTACTCCAGCCCGCCCTGTTCGCTTGCCTCTCGCCTCTCGCCTCTGTCTCCCGCTCCTCACCCCCTCACCCCGTCTTCCCCTCGTCGCCTCCCTCCGCCCTCTCCCAAATCCCCCCCTCGCCCCCTCCCCCTCTCGTTTCTCGCTGCGCCTCTCGCCCTCACCCCCTCGCCTTCTACCCCTCTCCTCTCGCCCCTCGCCCCTCGTCCTCTCCTCTTTGTCCGCCCTCTCGCCTCTCGCCCTCTCGCCTTCCGCCCTCCGTTTTGCCCCCCCCTCTCGCCCCTCGCCCCCTCGCCCTTTTTCCCCTCCCCTTCGCCCCCTCCCCTCTCGCCCTTTTCCCTCTCGTTCCGCCTTCGCCTTTTTTCCCGCCCTCTCCCCTTCGCCTCTCGCCCTGTCCTCGCCTCCCCCCTCCCCCCTCGCCCCCCCTCCTCCCCCTTTTGCCCCTAAACCCCCCCTTCCCCCCCTCTCGCCCCCTTTGCCTCTCGAAATTCGCCCTCTCCCTCTTGTTTTTCTCGCTTCCCCCTTTTTCCTTCTCGTTTTTCCCCCTTTCGCATCTGCCCCTTCTCGCCCCTCGCCCTCTCGTCTCGTCTCGCCTCTCCCTTCCCCCTCCGCTCTCCCCTCTCGCCCTCTCGCCCTTCGCCTCTCACACCCCCCCTCTTTTTAGCCTTGGGCCCCCTACCCCCTCGGGTCTTTCCCCTCGCCTCCACCTCTCGCTCTCCCTTCGCCCCCTCCCCTCACTTCCCTTTCCCCCTCCCTCCGGGCCTCTCCCCTCGCCTCTCGCCCCTCCCCTCTGCCCCCTCCCCCGCCCCCTCGCCTCTCGCCCCTTTGCCTCTTCCCTTCCCCTTCTCGCCCTCTCCCCCCGCCTCTCACCCTCTCGCCCTCGCCCCACCCTTCGCCCTTCCCCCTCCGCCTTCGCCCTTTCCCCCTTTTTCCTTTCCTTTCCCTCCCTCTCCTCTTTGGGTCCCCCTTTTTTTATTTTTCTTATGCCTTTCGCCGACTTTCTGTTAAATTTTTGTTGGGGTTTTTCTTATTGTCTTCTTTTGCACCCTTCCCCTTCAAAATTGTTTTAAAAAATTTTTTTTAAATTTTTTTTTTTTTTTTTTTTTTTTCTAATTTCCCCCCTTTTATTTTTTTATTTTTTTTATTTTTATATTTAAAATTATTTTTATTTTTATTATTATAATTTTTTATTATTTACACACACATCTACACAACTTCATTTTTTATTACATTATTATTATATATTATATATTATAAAAAATTTTATTATTATATATATATAAATATAAAAAAAACATTACAAACCCTCAAAAAAAAAAAAACAAAAAAAAAAAAAACACAAAAAAAAAAAAAAAAAAAAAAAAAACCCCCATTATTTTATTATTAAAATTTTTTTATTATAAATTTTTCCTATCTATCCCTATTTATCTCGATATATATTATTTTATATATAATATATATATAAAATATATATATATATTATATAATATATAACACACAACACACACCCCAATCACCCACCCACACACCCACACACACACCCCAAACCCACCCCAACCACACACACCACACACACACCCACACACCACCACACCCACACACACACCACACACACACACAACACACATAATATAATATATTTTTTAAAATATAATATATAATATATATAAAATATAAAAACACAAAAATTACATATGCAACAGAAATATTTATCTGCGATATATATAAAAATTATATATATATATATATATATAATATAAAATATATATATATATATAAAAATATAATAACCCCAACCCACACACAACACACCACACAACACCCCAACCACACACAACACCCACACACACACAAAACACACACAACACACACACCCCAACACACACAATAATACCACACACACATTATATATATAATAATATATAATATATATAATTAAAAATTATATGTAATATATTGAATATATTTATATTTTTAAATTATACTTATATATATATATATATATAATATTTTTAAATAAATTTATATATATTATTATATATTTTAATATAATATATATATAACAATAACAAATAAAAAAATTTAATTTTAAATATACAGTATTTTTGGGTTTTAAAATATATATATTTTTATAATATAATATATATATATTATTTATATTTTATATTTTTATTAAAATAATATATATACATAATTATTTTTATATATATAATTATTATATATATAAATATATATATTGAATTTTTTAATATGTTATTTATTTTTAATAAATATATATATGTTAATATAAATATATATAATTAATATATAATATATATATATTATATTTAATATAATAAAGCATAAAAAAAATAGAAAAATTTATATTTCATATTAGTTATAACTATTTATTTAAATATATTTTATTAATTTTAAAAATATATATATATGAAATTATAATAAATTAATTTTATAAAATAATAGTTAATATAATATATTTATATATATATTTTACATATATAGGATAGGGTATTGTGGGGGGGTTTGGTGGTGTTTTACCAAAAGCACACATGTATATGTGTTGTTTTGGGTGTATTCACACAAACACACACACACACACACCTAATATATACACATATATATTTTTTAAAAATTTTAATTATAATAAATATGATATAATATTATAAATTAATATATTTTTTACATCCCTTTTTTAAACCACACACATACACACACACACCCACCCCAACCCCACCCACCCACCCCCACACACAACACACACATAATATATATAATATATAATATTTTATAAAATATATTATATATGAAAATAAATAAAATTTATGGTAAAACCCAATTTTATATAAAATTATTTTTTTTTATTTTATATATTGTGTGTGGTGTGTGTTGTGTGTGTGTGGGTGTGTTTTGGGTGTGGGGTGTGTGTGTGTGTGTGGGTGTGTGTGTGTGTGTGGGGGTTTGGTGTGTGTGTGTGGTGGCTTGTGTGTCGTGTGGGGTTGTGTGGTGTGTTGTGTGTATCCATTTTATGTAAAACCCCCACACACACACACACACGAAAACCAATACAGATATATATATATCATATATATAATAATATTATATATATATATATATAAAATTTTTAAAACACAAAAAAACCACACACACACACACACACCCCCCCACCCACACACACCACACACCACCACACACACACCCCTAAAATATATATATATTTTTCCCATATAGTATATAAAAATATTTATAATAATTAAATATATATAATATTTTTATATTATTATTATATTATATATATATCAAATATATATAAATTTTATATATAACCCTTTCCACACACATTTTGTATATTTTAAAAACCTGAAACTGAAAGACAAAAGGGGACACAGATATACTTTTCGGTAGACATTTAAAACCAAAATAAATTTTTAAATGATACCCCTAAAAAAAGGGGTCACCCCAGCTCGGACTTTTAAACGGAAGGGTTAAATATAAAATTTATGAGGTGGTCGAAAGAATTACTGGCCGTAAAGAAGAGGAAAAAAACGTCCTTTGGTGAGCCCCCAACCCCCGGGGAAAACTGGCCCGGGGAAAGGGCAAGTTTCATTCTCGTCATCAGGCAATAACCCGAATGAAACTTTTCCCCCTGCCCCAAAAAACCCCCTTTCCCTTTTTTCCCTTCCCCCCAAACACAAGCATGGAAGGGTACCCGCCCCCCCCCCGCTCCCCCCTCAGCCCCCGTGAAAGGGGAAAAGAGGAACGAGGAAGGGAAGTCGTGTCCCCGTTTGACGGGGGAGGCGGACGGCGGTGCCGCTCTCTCTCTCCCCGCTCAATTGGGGGACGCCGCTGGGCCAATGTGACTAGAAAAAAATCGAAAATTAAAAGAAATGGGATCCCCGAATTAATAATCCCGTTTGAATTTTATTTGGTAAAAGGGAAAAACCCCCCAAAAAAGGTTCCAAATGTTTCCGATTTTCGGGAAAAAGTTTGACGATGAATATGAAAATGGATGTCGGAACCATTTCCAGTCGGGCCCGTAGCGGGGCGCGGTCGTTCCCCCGGAAATTTCTTTGATTGGGGATTATTTGGCAAAAAGCAGTTGGATTTGGTCTGATATTTTTTTCCTTTATAACCCCCTCGGGATCGATGTTTCCCCTTGGCCCCCGAACGCTCCCCTGAAATCTCGAGGAAAAACCCGAAAGGGAAAAGTCGTGGCAGTTTTTTTTTACTTTTCTTGAATGTCCTTATTTTTGTCTTTTGCAGAAGGCGCTAAATGTTTATCGAAATTCAAAATTTAAACTCAAGAGGAAAACCCGCAATAGAAGAAAATTGTTATAAGTTTTTTAATTAGATTTAAGGACCCCGGGGGACCCGACCAGAGGGCCCCCACTGCCTCGTGGGGCCGTATAATCACCTTGCTTCACCCACTACAAGTCACCGGGGGCTGCCCTTAAACCCGGTAGGGGTCAGGCCGGTTCCAGGACCACAGGGGGGGGAAATCCTGGTATAATGTTTTATTTTGCTTCTAATTGGTATTTTTTTTTCTAAAGATATTTGTGAACAATGGCCGGGGGAAGGGGACGCCGGGGGGGAAACTAATTAATTTCTAATTATAAAAAAAACCCAAAACCGGCAAAATTTTGATCATTTTAAAATTTTGTGACTGAAAGACACTAAAAATTTTTCGTTCTGTCAATTAAGTGTGGAAAACTTTACACGAACTAACTCGCATTTAACCAAAAAAAATTTACAAAAACAACGAACACAGTGAAAAGAAAAAGGAGAAAAATGATGCGACCATGGTGATGGTCTCCCTCTGCGGAGCGAGGGGCCCCCCCTGCCCTTGGTGCTGTCTGTGTGTACTAAAGGCTCTCCCCAAAACGTGAGCACAAAAAGGGACGCCCGTCTGCCCGGAGGGAAAAAGGGAAAAAAGAGAGGAGAGGGGAACAGCATCCCCGTGCGGACATTACTCGAGGTTCTCTTTTTAAAATCTTGTTTTATTAAGGCATATATTACATGATCATATTATTATATAATAATTAAATATATATATATATATATATTATAATAAAATTATTTTAAATTAATATTAATTTAAAAATAACAAATAAAAAAATAAAACACACACACACACCACTACCACACACACACCCACAAACACACACCCCCACACCACACACACCAAAAATTAAATATATTAAAATATATATAAATTATATTATAATATAATAATAATTTTTTATATTAAACATATTATATTTATATATAATATAAAATTTTTATAAATTTAAAAAATATATATTATATATTAACATATCATAATAACCCACAAAATGAAAACATGTGTTATAAAGGTTGTATTTACAACACACCCCACACCACACAACCCCACACACACACACACAAAACAAACCCCAACCCCACACATAAATCAAAACCATTCACACCACTTTAATACAAATTTAATATATATATTATATAATATATTATATATATATATTATATATATAATTTTATATATAATATGTATGTAGTTAAACACTACATAAAAATTCTAAACACATAACACACGCATATGCACACACAAAAACCCTACACATACACCCACACACCACACAAAAACACACCCCACAACCCCAAAAACACACCCCAAATATATTTTTGGCATAATATATATATATATATATATATATTATTTTATATATATATATTATATTAAAATATAAATTGTATTATATAACATAAAAATATAATTATTAATAATATATATTTTATTATATATATAAATATATAATATATTAAATTTATAAATACATATATATAATTATATATATATTTATTATATAATTATAATTATATAATATTAATATATATACCACACACAAAAAACCCACACCCCCACACACACCCACACACCACCCACACACACCCACACACACACACAGACACACCACAACCAACACACACACACACCACAAAAACCCCCCAAAAACAACAACACAACACACACACACGCCACACATCACACGCCATCACACACCCCAAACACAGAATGGAGGGGGAAAATAAATATTATATATATAATATATAATATATATATAATATAATTATTATATTATATAAAGATGATAATGATAAAAGATAGATGATAGATAGTAGAGAGAAAAAAATAATAAATAATATATAATATATATACATACTAATATATATATTATTATATTATATTATATATATAATATATATATATTTTAAATAATTAGAGGGAGAGAGAGAGAGAGAGGAGAGAGAGAGAGAGAGAAAAAGGGAACAGAGAAGAGAGAGAACTAAAACTTTTGAAAAGATATGCAGGTATAGATCCAATACAAATTGACTGCAACAGATAATTTCATAATAGGAGGGAAATGAATAGAGAGATAAGAAACAGCAAAAATATGAGAGGGAGAAAAATATTCCTCTAGCAAAATCAAAAACTACATATAAACAATTATGTTATTAAACTTCTTTGCCC
>NW_023662094.1:52500-56552 GCF_015228065.2 Penaeus monodon | reverse complement strand
TGCCCCTCAGTGCTCTTTTTGAAACTTTATTCATGTGGTTCTTTTTCTGCACTTTTGTTATGGTGGTGTCACAACTGCGAGATACTCAGGACTAGGGAACGAAGGTATCGGACCTTAATCGGCGCGGCACATAAAAGGAGCACACAGGTAACAAATTCAAACATTTGGACTGTGTGCTCCACTGTCGCCACGTGACCTCGCCTGTCCGCGGATCCTCTCCCTTCTGTTTTGTATATATCTTGTTATGTGAGTGTTATTTTAGTGCTTATAACAGTAAAACCTATATGTTTCTTGTGTGATTCCGTTGAACTGACTGCTCAGATTCTTTTAATCGAACCCTGACAGTGGAAACCCTTTTATGGAGATACCCTGTGCTGCTATGGAGGAGCTTCCTCATCTTAAGAGGGTCGGGAAGCCTTTTCTCCGTTGTTCTGTCCCCGACAAGGAGTGCCTGGAAGAGCAGGAACAAAGTATGGTTCAGTGTCATCAGCAAGACAAAAATTTGGAAAGAAGAGTGGGAAGAAGAATGGGGGATAGGGGGGGAGGAAAATGAACTTAGTAGAGAAAAGGACCTGGGGCTTAACCCAGCACACAGGGTAAAGCTTAGGGTAATGTTGTAGTGGGTTCTTGAAAAGAGGAAAAAGGGTGCGGGTAGCCTGGCGCCATATCGGAAGTCTTCTGTGTCGGTTGCGGGTGTCTCGGGCGACGACGTGCTTCCCCTCCGCCACATGGATTATGCCCAGCGAGGGCAGCCAGCAAACGCTCGGTGCGTAAGGCACGGAGTACCCTACGGACCTTGAGCGCGTTGACCACCAATGGAGGTCATGCAACGCGCGGACGGTTCTCGTGGGAAGTGGGTCAGGGCGCGCGGTTCGGAACACCGCTATTAGCGACAGCAGCGGTATTCCGGCAAACGGGAGTCGGGATAAAAGTTAAAAGTTTAGGCGCCATCTGCGGTGTGCTTCTGGGCAACGGCCTCCTCGACCGTGAATCCAGGGATATCTCGGCTAAAACATGTGAGTTGAAGCAGGTTGAAGCTCGGAGGTGGTCGGCGAATCAGGGGCTGGGCCATTCCCATCGTGTTCAATGGAAGGTTTCCTTTCGTCGGCTGCAGGGCTTTCGGAAGGCGCCGGCACTTGGCGGCCTCGTACGATTGGGGTAGCACCACTGCCATGCCACTTCTTTCCTCCGCTCGCATAAAGCCTTACGGCCAAAGAATTATGGTCCGGGCACGAGTACTAGCAGCAAGTGTCAGTGCTCGGAACACCGAAAACTGTGTGATGGGGGGGAAGATAAAGGATGTGGGTTTAACGCTTATTGGCGATGGATAAGACTAACGAGGGTGAGTCACACGCGTCAGGTACGAGGTGAAAGTATTAACAATGGCATTGTAGGGCTGTGGCAAGGGGAGGTAACTATTATTAGCATAAAGAAAAAATGTTAAAACAGAACGAGAAACAACAAACAAAACAAAAAGTGAACAAAACAAGGGATAGGGTAGGGACGAGAAATGAAGAGTAGGAGGTGGCTTCAAATGATGCGGCAAGCCTAACAACTGCATCCACTTCTTTGTCCCATGCCAACGAAAAAAAAAAACATGGCATAATCCGGTCTCCGGCAGAGGAAAGAAAGATGGTGTGAGTCTACCAGCTTGTTGGTATGACAAGCACGGAGTGTGTCGGTCGTTACAGACCAACCTACACCATGCGATGTCAGAGAAGCAGAGAAGCTTCCTTGGGAGTTCCAGATGCTGTAATAATTTATCCCAATCTACCATATAGAGCCATCTGAGTGTATTCTGAACAAGTGGAGGTTCGCACTTGTTACTGTATGCTGTTTGGGTGAGTGCCATTGGTGTGTATGTGAGGAGAGGTTTGATTAGTATTTTGTATAGATGCAGTTTCGTGCGTGGGGCCGCACTTTTAATCGCTAAAGAGAATGTAAGGTTATTATTGCCAACGGCGGCTTTGAATCAATATGAAAATGAAATCGAAATAGAATCATAGGTTAACCAAGGAGTACAGGAGATTGACTTGGAGAGGTGATGTAGTATGGGAAGATGTTGAGGTAAATACGTTGGTGTTCATAAGGAGGACGTTTTACGTGGTCTTACAAAAAAGAACTTTTGCTTTTATCGAGTTAGGTCTTGATACGCCATTTATGCTACCATCTCGAGGACGGGTCGAGTCGTCGTAAGGTGCTGAACGACACCTGAAAGCGCCATTGTATCGAGTTCAGTTATGTACAAGTCGTCAGCATAGAGGGGGGGACTTAGTGAGTGAGTCTGTGTGGGGCCGGAGGTCGCTTTGTGTATAATGTATAGAGTGTTCGGCTGAGTATGCTGCCCTTGGGTACTCCAGCGTGCATTGAAATGGTGAATGAAACTTTGTTTAAAAAAAAGTATTTTAATCTGCGGTCATCAAGAAAATTGCAGAGGAACTTTTGGATCAAAGGTGGAAAACTGAATTTTGTGCACAGCTTGTACTTGAGATCAGCATGCTAGACCGTGTCGAAGGCTCACTCAGCATCTTTTGTGACAAGAACAATCCTTCGTCGTCGGTCTTTGTTGTTTACATAGTTTGTGATGATGTTGGGTGCGTCTTGCGTCGAGCGATGCGAGCGAAAGCCGAATTGATTGTGTGAGAGAAGGTTATGATTTTGATTTATGATTTTTTGAAAATTTTGCCTAATGTCTCGAGTAGACTAATACGGTGGTATCTCTTTGGTTAATATAGGGATGGGGACCACTAAAGCAGTCTTAAAGGGAGAGGCATTGTAAAGGTCAGTCAAAGCTCGTATAAGGTTGTTAAGAAGGTGAATAAGAGCGTCGCTTCCGATCTGTGAGGTGCCTGGAGCCTTTCGAGGAAACCGCTTTATTTTTTCTTTTACTTCCTAACACGAGATGGGGGCTGTGAGTATCCAGTCGGATGATTGGCTCTGGATTAGTTTCTACCCTGTTCTCTTGACTCCAGGTATCAATTTCTTGAATTCTGTGAATGAACAGGGGATGAGGGTAGAAAACTATGGCCCAGTGTTCTTCAAAAGATTTGATAACATTCACGACGGGATCTGAAGCTTTTATGTTATTATGAATTAGGTGGGAGAAGAGGGGGTAGTTACTACCTTGAAGTTGTCTATTTTTTTGTTAAATTTCCCGTGGATTGCGAATTCTGTTACATTCTACTTTTTTAACAAAATCTGTCTTATATTTTTGTCGGTCGTTATCAAGACTATCGATGACCCATCGACAATGTTTAATCTGTTTAATTTTGATTAAAACGATTTTAGAAAACAGGTCAGGAGACGTTTCGTCCTTTCAGATGGCTGAAAAATGATATGCGAGTTTATGCTGAGATCTGGGGATGGTGCTCAGCATAGTTGAAGAAGATAAATTCCAATGTCCATCTATTGTTTGGGAATGGAGCCGTCAAGATTAAATTCAAAGTTTTGATAATTTAGATTTAGATTTAAACGACTCCCAATCTGCTTGTTTATACCGGAAAGATCGTCTTTCTTCGTTTAATATTGGTGATGAGGAATGTTTTATTATGATGGGTATGTGATCTGAACCAACGTTCGGACCGGGTTGTAGGTGTGTGTGGTAGGCAGGTGCTGCCCTGTTCCCGAAAACGAGGGCGGCCCTTTTCTCTGGGTGTGTATGAGGTGAAGAAGTCGGGTCCTATGTAGTGGAGTCTTTTGGTTTCAAAAATAGAAAAGAGTTGCCTACCATGTGCATTGGTAGTGCTGTGGTGTAGTGTCGTGTGGGTAGCGTTGATATCTCCGGCAAAGAAGACTGGAGTTTTATAAATGAATAATTTGTTGAAGTCTGCAAGAGGCAAATTAGTTGCTTGCTTTGCTTGCTTGAGATTTGCGAAGTTCTGGCTTCGCCCGGGCCTTTCACTTATGGCCCGGCCTGTGTCAGCTTTTTATGGCTGTCTCATTTGTTGGTCTGACACTCGGTGCTTACCGTGGCGGTGGGATTGCCAGCAGGCGCTCCTGTAGCCGTGGTGTAAGCATCTCGCATAATCTCTTTACCAGCACGACGGCTGTGT
>NW_023662094.1:35000-47500 GCF_015228065.2 Penaeus monodon | reverse complement strand
TTAAAAGAGTATCTCCCACAACCATGACTCCCACTAAAACCCTTTTTTCAAGAACTCACTTTCCCCCCATGAGATATGGTGAAATTATCCCTAGTTTTTCTTTACCTACCCTTGTAAAAGCAACTTGGAACCTTGTGAGGATACCGATTTTTTAAAGACCCGGCGAATTTCCCAAAGCAACAGAAAGAAGGTCCCACTGTATCTCAATGCAGGTTCCCACTACAAAAGCAAAACGACCACAAAGACAACACACCCTTTGTGTACCAAAAAAAAACAAATCCAAACGAAAAACCCCACAACGCAATCCAAACTCCGGGTTCCACAACAATGAAACGGGAACCACAACAGTCCAAACACAACCCCCAAAAAATTAATAGGGACATAAGAATCTTTTCCCCCATATCTAATCCCCCAGTTCCAAGAATAAAAAACCCTTGTGTCACGAACGGGCCCCGGACGGGGATCAGTTTTTAAACTTTTGTGCAAAAGGTCACGGTGCCGACTTGTTATTCGACTCCTACTCCCTTTAAAGGGGCACGCGCTCACATCCTGGGCTCACTGCTCGGCTTCCCAGCCCAGGTGAGCAAACGATAGATTGCTCCGCAACCCCAAAGCAAACCGCCTTTTTTTGGGGAAAAAACCCAAAAAACACCAGAACGGAAAATACAAGCACAATACCGGGTAACATAAACATTGTCTCAATGTGCACCCCTAATGATATCTTTCAGCCCCCAGCTTCCATCTTTTTAAAATCCCTGCATATTTTTTAGCACGGATTTTTCTTTTTCTTGGTCTCTTTGGATATTTTGGGGAATTCGTTTTCATTAGATTTGCAACTGAGTCAAACCACCTTTTTGCGGGAAACAGGAGATAAGGTTCAGTTTAGGCAACAAAGTTTAACATTTCTCTTTAGTGAAATTTTTGCTCAAAGTTTGTCGTAGTAGAATCTAATTTTACCCCGGGAAAATCTTGTTGGTCATGTTTCTTATCCCGTACGGGAAATTTCGCTCCACCCTGGGAAAAATTACTTTTAAGGGTAAAATTGTTAAAGGCTCCCTCTTGCCTATGGACGCATCCCGACCCCTTCACCCCCGAAAGAAAATTGAAGCACACAGACCTAGTCACCCTTCTCTCACCTCACTTCCTTGCTCTCCCCCCCCACCACCACCCTCCCCCTCCCCCCCGCCTTCGCTTCTCCTCCTTCCCCTGGGTTCC
Source organism: Penaeus monodon (assembly GCF_015228065.2). Taxonomy (NCBI): domain Eukaryota; kingdom Metazoa; phylum Arthropoda; class Malacostraca; order Decapoda; family Penaeidae; genus Penaeus; species Penaeus monodon. Next base: position 46,285 of record NW_023662094.1, on the reverse strand, counting down.
TCCTCCCCCCCCCGGTTCTGATACCGACACCCACATACGCAACCTTCGCGCGCAAAACACTTGACGACTTTTTGAAATTGGGCCGCTAATGATAATGCTCCTAAGTTTATTGCTATGCTACCACTACTATTCCGGCATTCATGATCTACGATTACGTTTCTTTTCCTTCGGCAAAAGGTATGCTTTGATATTACCCGAAAATCGAGTAAAAGGTTGTGCAACATTACCTTCTGTTAATATTATGATAATAGATGCCAGGTGATGATTTAAATTTACCCCAGCCCATTGATTATTAAAGCGGTGTACCGTAAATTCCCTGAATTCACGACTTCCTATCTGTGAATTTTATTTATCTGCTCCTCCCTGTTTTTTTGCCACTGCAAAAAATCCTTTCCCGATGGGCGATTCTGATATGTTCGAGGCAAAATTTAGATTTTTATGAAGGATATGATATTTTTAAAAAAATTTTTTAAAGAAATTCCCAAGGTACTGCCAACCAAGGACTCCTATCGGAAAAAAAACATTGTTCAAAATCCATTTTCCCTCGAGCCTGATGAAACCTTCATACAACCAAGTTATAAGATCCCTCTTTAAAACGACGGCTTGGAAAAGGGGGTTTTAAAACAATTTAGACATGAATCTTATTCAACCCAAGCAATTCACCGGGCCCGCCCCCTCCCCTTGTTCCAAAAAAGGATAAAACTTTTGCCCAGTGGTCACTATCGCAAGTTTAATAAATAACAGTGCCAAACCCTTTTTTTTTTTCCAAATTTCCCAATCTTTGATTGTTGTTTTCAAGGGACATTGGTTCTAATAATAAGATTTTTTCAATATTGACCTTGCTAAAGGGTTCCCGCAAGTCCCTATGGTCCGATGTATTGCCCCACCTTTTCTCTATGGTCAAAACCACCAATTTTCCCCTTTTACTGGGAATCCACTTGGGCTTTATCTATAGGGGGCCTATTTAATTAACGCAAGGTTTACTCTCCTGATCATTACCCAAGCCATATCTGGAACCCACACAAAAATCCAATAATCATAAGAGGGTTTTGATGAATAATTTCGTTTAGGTAATTTTTACCGAGAGCGACGCACCCTCCCAGGAACCAAGTTTCCCAAAATCAATTTTTTTTTTTTTCCCTACCCCAAAGATCTTGGGAATTCCGGGGAACCCGGGGGGGGGGGGGAAAAATGGATAGCATGGGTTCAATAGGAACCGCGAAACAAAGAAAGTGATTTTTGAAACGTAAAAAAGTCGATTTTTCGAAAACCCGGCAAAAAAAATTGTCCCCACGAAAAAAAATAACAACACAAAAATCAGATTAAAAGGCTAAAAAACTCTACGGACGTTCCCCCCCATCTTTGAAAGTCTACGAACCGACCCAAATACTGCCCAAAGGGGCCCTCGCAGTGCGGGAAGAAGAGAGTATGCGATGCACCAAACTTTGTCCCCTCATGCTTTAGGGGGTGGGTGACAGGTGTGAAGCCCGGCACTGGGGGTGCACGGCCCTCCCCGCCCTGTCCCCCTCCCCCCCCGTGGGCCAGCACCGACCGCGAGTGACCAGCGCGGCCCTCCCCAAACCCAACCCGCGACCACGTGCCGGGGGAAACGCCCGACCGTGCCCTGTGTGACGTCACCAGTCGCAGAGATTTCCCCCGGCTGCCAGCAAGGGGGTGAAGAGGCCACCACCGAAAACACAAAAAGGTACGCGGCTGGAGGGGAAGGGGACAAGGGGTGATGCTGATCCTCACCGAGGGATTCGGCCCTAAAGCTGAATACTCTCTGAACTGAAGACAACCCCCCCTCCCTCCCAGGCGAAGCCGAGGCAACCGTCCTCACCTAAAGGGGAGGGGCGACCGCGGACTGGGGGGGGAATCCCCGGAAAAACCATGTGACAGAAGTGACGTCCGCCAGCTGACAAGACGACGAAAAGTGCTTTAACTTCTAAAAAGGGAAAAGAAGCTCTGAAGCCCAAAAAAAAAAAATTTAATTAAAGAAAAACGTCGTGAAAGAGGAAAAGGAAAAAATAAAAAGTGACAGTATTGTCGTGATATAGTGCTTTCCCTTAGTGTAAAAAAACGAGCGGGAGAAACGAGTCAGACCGCCCCGTGTTGATAATGAAATCCAAACATAAAATTATATGTTTTTTATGTGAATCTATAATTCTTTAAAATTTAGGATATAACAGCATGTACAGGTTGCTACTAAAACAATATTCCATATGGAAAAACCCCACAAAAATTATATCAGGAAAATCGTAGCATTAAGCCTAGCAAAATGATCTAAAATTTTTAACCCACAAATATAATTTTAATGTTATATGCTACAAGAAACTTTTGCGGGCCGCGTAAAAGATGAAAATGCACCTGCACTTAAGGGTTTTATTCAAGGAAACACCCTGATGGATTGTTGACATATTGAAGGTAACACTGCCACAAAATTATTAAAAAACCCAAAAGAACCTGATGTTAAATTTTAACATCTAAAATCCAGACTGCCTCTGGGTTTTTTTCACTGTATAAGATATGCCAGAACTCAAAATTTTCTGGCTAGTTCTCCCCCAATTTTCAAAACCCAAAAGGAGTTATGCTGGGGGGATTTCAATGAAAGGCCATCCACACTTTGGAGACACCAGGTATAGTAATGGGGAAAAATTTCAAGCATTTCATCAAAGTAGATCATGACAGTATTGACACAGAAGCAGAGACTCACTTGGGAGGGGGGCGGTTAGATACGTATTGGCAAAAATTTTTGTTATGGTAATGTCTATACTTCACTGGTACAGAGAGTTATAACCACTTTGCAATCCGAACAGACATACGTAGACAGCGGCTCAGAATAATTATCCCCAAACCCGGGCTGGAGCATCACTTCAAGGGGACGGGCATGACTGGTTAAAAACCCGAAATAAAACTTTTAAAAATTTTTCTCAGATTTAAAACAAATTGTCATGACTACTATAACACAGGTCGTTCCGAAAACTCTCGAAGAAAAAAAAGGCCCCAGGTCCCCTGCACCGGGGTGGATCAAGACCCTATTTGGCCCAAAGGGAACTAAAGGGGTTCAGGGCTTGTAAAGTTAAAAGATAGTAAGACGAAGATAATCTTCTGCAGTTTTTTAAAGCCAAAAAGGATATTCAGGAATTAAAAACTCGGATTGTAACACACGGGGAAAAATTTTCGCAAGGTATCAAAGTCAAACCCTGGGGCTGAAGTAGAAAAATTAATAGGCTGACGGGTAAAACTTCAAAAACACCGCAGTTCCCAGTCCAAAGAGCAGGCTAATGCTGCTAGAGCAGTGGGGGGGGGGGAATTTCCCTCGCTAAAAACTCACTCCCCACAAGGGATAAAAGATCAACAAACAAGGAAAAATAGATGGGAAACTTTAATAAGCAGTAGCCTGTGCTGCTATTGACCCCTCCGCTTTGCGAAAAACCGGTGGGAACTAAGTAAGCCCTTCAAAAAAGAAAGGAAACCGCCCCGGTGAAGAGGGTTACTACAGGGGCCTTTTCCCACATTGCTCAGGTACCAGGCAACCCCCTTTTGCCCCTGTATAGACCAGCCATCAAAAAGGAAATCACCCCAATTTCCTGGACTAAAACCTTAATCATTCCCATACCTAACAATAGACAAATACAGGCCCCTTTCCCTTTTCCTCCTGTCTGTCAAAGTCTTTAGTGATAAAACTGAACAAGCTTATGTATGCATAAATGCTACGTTATCCCCCAGACGTTTTGGATTTCCCCGGGTAGCAGTCACACTGTTTTTTCAGAAAACTTAACAAAACAAAAACCCGGCAAGCAAAACCCTATTCTTTATCTTAAAAACTGCCTTTTTATATTGAAACAGATAAATAATTCTTGACAGGCTAGTACTTTTTTTATTCAGGGAAAAATGTTAGCATGGATTCACATGGATCATCGAATCGGTGGGGCCCGGTACTTTACAGGGGGGGTTAAGAAATTCCAAACAAAATATTTTTAAATCAGCACAAACCCCAGGGAGGGTATTTGGGCCCCATGCTATTAACATTTAATGGGATAGATTTCTAGGCGATATACCCCTTGAGGGAAACGACCCATTATTTGCTTTGCCGATGTATTTGCATTAAATCCTCATCCAGGAAAGAAATTCAAAAAGATTCTAGATTACTCTCAGCAAGGGGTTTTAGTGTGGCTTGATAATCTCGACTGAAAAAACCAAGGCCTTAAACCAAAGACAATCCCTTGCTAAGGTTTCATATAAATGACAGGGCAGATCTCGCCATCAAACAAAACCTTGGGGGGGATTGTCAATGATGCAGAGTTCATCAGAAAACCCGAAGAAAAGGGGTGTGGGAGGGCTGAAGCCCCTTAGGACACTTGTTTGGGAAAACCATGGTTCAATGTCAATATTGCAAACTCTTTTATTATCATCCATACGGTCAGCTAGATACATGCATTGCACCTAGTGTTGTACAAGGAGTTGACTATTTTAGAAATATACAAAATAAGCCATGGGGATCATTTGGTGCCCCAGAACAAAAGAATGTGAATATGAGAACCGAACTAAACTTCCCCTCTTTTTTACGAAAGAATTTATATATAAATACCACATTTGGGTGTAAAATAAATTAGAGAACCCCTCCATGTACAGAGTTCCAAAAAACTAAAACACAGAACAGGGGAGCTCCCTTTTGCATGAAAAACCCCCGTTTTTACTAAAACCATGGATACAAGTAAATGAAAACATTATCTCAGCTGAACTACCCAAACAAGCCCCTACAGGGACGTTCTTACCCGTGGAAAATGCGGCCTAATGTAAAATTATACAGGCCCCCAAAAAAAAGACAGTGCCCCCCCTTTTACTTAAGCATAGCATTTTGCAATTATAATGAGCATTTGAAACTCTTCCAAGGGGCAATGAATGCACACTAAAGGGCCTTCAGTCGGGAGTAGAGCAGGATGTGTTTTTGTTGTATAAAAAACAATATCTTGAAGACAGGACTGAGGAGGGTTCATGACTGGGCTAGCACTCGCAAAACTGATTAACAGGAATACTCATGGCCACCGAATTTCTTTGAATCAAGGCTCAGGGGTGATTTTTCTGTGATTCACGAGTCTTCCAGCTTAAAACACTCTAGCAAACGTGCAGTTAATTCGCAAATAATCGGAAAAAAGGTATCGTGCAAAAAAAACGGGGGCCATGTATACGTTTTTGTGTGGATTCCATCGATTTTGGAATCCCCGGGCATGTCATGCGATCCCCTGGAAAAACCAGCAGACAAGCAAAGTGGGATATGATCTTGGGGTCCCATTTCCAGGATTTTATAAATATTTAAAAACTCCTTTTAGAGGACTTGACTGAGTTTAATTAATTTTTAACGCCCTGAAAGCGTAGAATAAAAATTATGACCGGGGTTTTGGCAAGATTTACACCTATGTTTATATAAAACAAGAAAAGACAGTGTGATATTGTGACCGCAAGAATCAGGCTTTGGGTATGGGTTGATTGGCAGCTCAGTACAGTTTGTAAAAGCGAAGAAATAAAATGTAAACTGTGTAATGAAGAATATAAGCGAAAGCTTGTACATTTTTCTCAGAGTGCCCTGTGTTCAGCCCTTTTTGACCCCCAGCATAGGGATGGAGAACTATGTAACTATTTCATATCCTTGATGTCTTAGAAGTATCTTTTTTATATCCTAAATTTTGGAATGTAGATCAATGACTGCATATCAAAGTAGGGATGCCTTTCCCGCCGCGAACGCCGGCGTGGCAGTATAGAAGACGATTTCCCCTCTTTAATTGAATATTTCTTATCATAATAAGTTAAGCCCAAAACTGAAAAAGTAATACATTATATGTTTTAACCATGCATCAAATTACCCCCGCTTTTCCACGCCCGTGCATTAGCCAGGGGGAAATAAAGGACTAAAAAAAAAATACGAACCCACGCGCCATTTTTGAAAAACTCTACGTACATTGCGTCCCCAACCAATAAGGGCCCAAACCCAACCTTAACCCGTGGATTTATACACAATACTAATTTTTTCCCTAGCCAGGGGCTCTGCCCCTGCCCCCTGGGAATATTTAGCCTAGCCAGGGGTACCTCCCCGGACCCCCGGGTAAAACCACAAACCTTTATATTGCAAAAACACTTCCGTCTATGGTCACAAAAGCTTGGTTTCTAATCACTTTTTTCACCATTTGGGGCGCTTGATGGGTTCAAACATCAGGCTGTGATAAGAGACTAATGTCTATTTGTCCTGTATATCCACAATATGGCTTTCAAAATGACCCGGAATCGACGCAGCACTCGAAATAAAATTACTTACCGGCATTTCTCGACGTAATGGCATTGCACGGCCTGTCAAATCTCCCGGTGGCAAACGCACAGGCGCACAATGCTATTGTATAAAATAGTGTAAATAATTACCAAAATACGTTAAAGATGTATAATAAAAGTAAAATAATCCATTAAATATATGAAATTGGAAAAACGGGCCCTGTTAATTACAAAATACTCTTACAAGCGCGTAGCAATACATGGACTACTTGGGTGATCGCATTAATGAGTTACGCGTCGGATTTGTTTTGGTCCTCTCAAGGTAACATTGATGGGACTTGTTCTGTTGTTCTTGTTCTGCGGGGCCTATTTTGGTAATTTCCCGGTTAATATAAGGCCGCTGCAGATTTAACTATATTGCTTCCTACTCATTTTTTTATGCTCTACAGGATGGCAATGTCCATTTTTCTCTATCTCAGTGCGTCACTCTCGGTAACTTTAACCAAATCATTAAACTTGTACAGCTAAAAACCCTTAATTGACACAGATGTCCACTTCACTAATGTGTGTAGTATAACTGTCCTTCTCTTATGTCTTCCTTCTTGAATCCTTTGTCTGTACAGACTTTTCTCTATTTTCTTCATAACTTCACTGTATCTGTTCAGAGGATTCTTAAGGATGGCATCTGCTTTACAATCTAGTGGATCTCTCCAAGGACTTCTCACGAAGCAAAAAAAAAAAAAAAAAAAAAAAAAAAAAAAAAACATTCCTAAAAAAAAGGAACAATTGTTCTATTTTAGGAATGATAAAACAAAAGATTCAATATAAATGATTTCTTGTACGAACAAAACTACTTTTGACAAACAAACAAATTGTGTATATTCATGCCATTATATACGATCCGAGTAGTTTTATATTTATACATTATATTATTTTTATGAAACCCTCATTTTAGCAAAGATAGTATTATTCTATTATAAACTTCAATAACACTTACTCCTTGAATGGGTTTTAAATCCTCAATAATAACAGAGAAACATCTGAAGGGTATCCAAGTGCCACGTGTCAGCCACTAGCTGTGAAGAAGATATTATATTTACCATGGTTTTCCAATTTCTCACATGATTACTTTGTTATTGTTCTGTAATCAGATCTATAGTATTTTATAATTTTACTATTGATATTAGTACAGTTGAGTATCCTTTCTTACTTCTGGTATTTAAAGAATTTTACTAACCTCTTTCGGGCATTTACCAGGCACTTGTTTCGGTTCTCTCTCTCTCTCTGGTTATGACTATAATATCAGGGTTTAACACTGTATATCCTTAACATTTTAACATCTACTCAGGTCACATATATTACAAGCATATGGTTCGTCTTAATCATACATGCATAATACCGGAACTTAAATGAATTTCTCCAAAAGATAAAATTAATAATAATGGTTTCTTCATTATGATATCTATTATAGAACCTTAATATAATAAGCAACAGTGAAATATAACTGCGTACCTTCTAATTAAAGAGAATGCATTGTGGGGGAAACAAAGAAAACTGAACTTTGGATGGTTTCCTTATCTTAGTGTAATAATGTAAACGTATATAGCACAAAAATAGTAAAATAAAGTATTCTTTCTTAAGAAAGTAAAATATCATCTTTCTAAATAATTATTTAAGTACTAATTATCTTACCAGCTAAAGACTAATTAAATGAGGTATACACAAGTAACATATGAGTAAAGACCAAGTAAGTGAGGTATACAAAGGGTGGTCACAGACGAATTTTTGGGTCATTCTTACTTCGTGTCCTAGTGCTCATTACACTGAGAGCGTGCCATATACAGCTTTCTCAACTCATGTGGGACACTTTGAATTTTTAGTATGCCCTTTGACCTTCGCAATTCCCCTCTTACATTTAGCAGATTAATGTCACTTGTACTATCAAGATTAATTAATGATCAGGTCCTCGTGTATTTAGATGATATTTTAATCTGCTCACCCTCCCTCTCTGAGCACGAGAATAAATTACGTCAGGTTTTCAATAGGCTATCAACTGCAGGATTAACTATTCAACCTAGCAAGTGTCAGTTCTTCAAATCTAAGTTAGAATTCTTAGGCCATACCTTGTCATCTAAAGTATTGCACCTATTGATTCAAAAGTTAAAGCCATTGCCGCTTTCCAACACCTAAGAACCAAAAGGGAAATTTGAAATCATTTTTAGGCCTTTCAGGTTTTTACAGGCCGTTCATCAAGGTTACGGGTCCATCGCGACATCGCTTAATCATCTCCTTAAAAAGGATTCTATTTGGCAGTGGAGAGCCGAGGAAAATCCGCATTTACAACTCTTAAGTCGCGACTAATTAAGGCTCCACTCTAGCCTTCCCCGATTTCAGCTTGCCTTTTGTCCTCACCACTGATGCCTCAAACATCGGGCTCGGAGCAGTACTTCACCAAAAACATGGCCCTTCTGGAAAAACGCAGCCCATTGCTTTTGCAAGTCGCGCCCTCAATTCAGCGGAGAAACGCTATCATACGACGGACCATGAACTACTAAGATCACATGGGCCCTCCGTCACTTTCGAGAGCTAATCTTGGGATATCAGATAGAAGTGCACGCTGATCATTCCCCCCTCACGTCCATATTTAAAGGTAGGGACCCTCATGGACGACGCGCCGCGCAATTGAAGTTCTAGCAGAGATTGACGTCCCATTGTTTATTTACCCGGGAAGTAAAATGTCGTTGCCGACGCGCTATCACGCGCTCCCCTCTCTGACGCTCTTGAATCTAGCTCCTCGCCCACCTTTCCCTCCCGCAAGGTGAAATTCTCTGACATTGCACCGATCTTGGTAAATACTGCCGCGCCTACCGTTGAGGATCCTTCGTAGGACGAGATCCGGCCTGCACATGTTAACGGTCGCCGTTCTGACCCCATTCATTCAGTTACCTCCCCGGTCTTGGTTGCTCCAGCCGTACCTCCCATGGACCCCCCACGGAGGACGAGATCCGGCGTAGCGCAACGTAATGATAATCTGTACGGCCCCTTAATTCAAGCCTTAGAAAGGAATGAAAGACCTCCCCTAGCAGACATGTCTACGGTCTATTTTGCTACAAGTCTCGATATAGACAAGAAAGCTCAAGGCATCTCGTAAAACTTGTAGTTATTCCTGAATCTCTTGAAGGTCGAATCCTTCCTCTTTTCCATGAATCGAAAGAAGCTGCACACTATGGTAAGTATAAGGCAATTCACTTAGCCCAGCAACGCTTCTTTTTCCCACAACCTCATTAGCAAATTTGCTAAGCATGTTCAGTCTTGTAAGCAATGCCCATATTACATTGTCAGGTTTTCTACCTTCTCGCAATGGAAATCGTTATATTTTAGTCTTCATTGATAACTTCACTCGTTTTGTAAACTAGTCCCCGTGCCCAACAAATCAGCAAATGTTGCACATGCTTTCCACGACTTCTGTCTTAGATATTCAGCTCCCATGTATTTTTCAACTGATAACGGGACTGAATTTCATAACAAGGTCATGGATAAGTTATGTGATATCATGAATGTAACTCAAAGTAATCGTGTTAATTTCCCCTTACCGCCCACAAAGTAATGGTATTACAGAAAGGCTCAACTCCTCCATCCTCTCATTAATAAGATCGCTTGTTGATGCGACATCGGACATATGGGATGAATCACTATTGACAATCCAGTCTTGTATTAATAGTACATTTCATTCTTCCTTAAGTGATATCCCACATTTTCTTTTATATGGAATGGATAAAGACCTCTTTGATGAAAATCAAGTTCCTTAATATAATGATAATTATGCTGAATATCTTTTAAATAGAAACAAGTCAATCTTTCAGATCACAAAGAAGCATTTGACTAATTCCAGAGATAAAATACTGTCATTTCAACACAAAGTTGCCCGCCACAAGGACATTGAAGTTGGAGCACTAGTATTTAGAAAAGTCAACCAGCAACTCAATATTAAGTCAAAGCTTGCTCCTAGATTTGAAGGTCCATTAATGTAAGGAAAACAACAAGGCCTACATTGAATGCATACAGTCAGGTGAACAATCTTGGTCTCATTTCGACGTCCTCAAGCTTGCTCAAAAGTACTATTCTCCCCTGGCCGACGAACACTAATTGATTTTTATCTTCAGATCTTACTACTCTTGGGCTTATTATTCTTCACTTTGTCGTCTGCCGACCGCCATGCCCTACTCCTAGGCTTCACGCAGTACCAGGAGCCTTCGTTGAGGACTTGGGCTAGTCTTACCAAGTGACAATTAATAAGATTATAAATAATATTAACTCAATAACCAACTCGTTGATTTCAGCAACAGCAGGCGAAGTGCTTCCTAGTCTCATTACTCCACATGACTTACGCCCTATTTCACAATATCTCCTCTGCTAATGTTAAGCCTCTTTTTCCTCTAAAGCGACAAATTCAGTTCTACTCTACTCTAAAATCTTACCTCACAATTTCAGGTCTCTCTGTACTTATTCCATCTCCCCTGAAACTATCTTCAAGGCTTATTTCATTCACCCCTTCCAATACAAACAAATAACACCTTCTTCACTTTAAACCACACAACATTCACTCATCCTAAAATCCCTTCACGGCCAGGCTATTTCTTTTCCCCCCAGCAGATTTCTTAGATAACTGTGCAAAGACCACTCCTCGCACATTTGTTTTCACTTCATAGCTCTGGCACTTGACACAAATATGCCATCTTGCTCCAGGGCGCTCATTACAAACCATAAAAATTATAGGTCAGGGCACATTCTCTGAAATTCGTGGTTCGGGTTTGGCCGTTTCTTCTCTCATTTCCCGACATTACCTTATTATTTTACTTCAAGGCTACTACAACTACAGTTATGTGTAACAAGCATAACCCTGATGTTGTTCTACAAGGTACTTTTGTTCTTCCAGCCTCATGTGAACTGACTTCCTTATCCTTATTTATTCCAGCCACCCATACATACACAAGGAAGATTGCAATGAATACCTCCTACCT
>NW_023662094.1:0-27500 GCF_015228065.2 Penaeus monodon | reverse complement strand
CTGATCTCTCTCTGGGTGCTGGAGACTGTTTGACTGATGACAGCCACGTTCAGCATCGATGTCAACCTCGGCTGCATGAGAACGACAAGGTACCGGAAGGTTCGGGTCTACTGAAGGATGATGGCCACGCTCTGCATCAACGTGAACCTCAGCTGATACAAGTCGGACAGGTACAGGGGTGTTGGGGACTACTGAAGGAGGACTGGGACGTTCCGTATCAAAGTGAACTTCGGCTGATTCAGCACTGGGAACAGGACCTGGTTCATCTCCGTTTTGACCGATGGTGAGTACAGCTAACAGATCATCCTCACACTGCATCCTTTGAATTACCTCATCAGGCAGCAAGGACGATGTCAGACCTACTTTGGCTTCACATCCAAACATGGCTGCATAGGATGATTTGCGAATAACTGCATGGAAGCTGGAATTCTTCTGGAACTGGACAAACTTGATTCCAATGCTCCAATCAGTGGTGTTGTTGTCTCCCATCCATGCAACCAGCATGTCTTTGCTCTTTCCACCGTTTGCTCTTTCCACGGATCCTTGGCTCTGTGGATGTCGAGGCTTTCCATGAACGAGGACAAATTTGGGCCAGATGATTTTCAGCTCACTGATCATTTCGGCTGTGTACTCTCTGACCCATTATCACTCTGTAATATGTACGGAGCTCCGAACAAGAGAAATATGTCAGTGAGATGATGCGCCACTTCTGCTGCACGTTTTGACGACAGCGGACGCAGGACACATAATTTGGTGAGGTGGTCTTGATAGACCATGATCCATTTGTAGGAACCCTGTGCCATCGATTGCATATCAATCAAGTCCACTTGGCCGTGAAAAGAAAACCCGTCTGTCAAGATGGGTCGAACAACCACACCTTTTCTAACTGGTCGCTTTCTTTTCTTCTGGCACTCTTCACAGTACGATTTAAACAATTCAAAAGCTTCCCGTGTGATGTTAACGTATTTCTTTGCTGTTTCTTTGATCATGCGATCCCGCCCGCCATGACCTGTAGCGATGTGTGCTCAAACGTTTACGTCATAAGTATCCTCGATGGCGACGTAGTACAGGACCGGTTCATCGTCGCTCTTTCGTTTCTTTATGAGTTTTTCTATATCACCGCAGTGAAGTATCTCATATCTGAAGCAGACATATAAATGTATGCGTCAGTGGCAACTTCGGAAACGCTTTCATACACAGTTAATCTGTTAATTACTATGGTAAACTAAAGAGTGTGTTGCGGGTATCGGAAAAAGACACGAATGTATGCGTCGGAGGCAACTTAGTAACTATTAAAAACCAGCTAATCTTTTGATTAGTATTGAACACCATAGTTTGGGTTGCGATAGTCTCCGAAGTGAGCCTTCATCCCCTGCGGTGCCACAGGTGAGCAATAAGTTATGAATGTGAGAACAACAGTGTATTCCTATAAAATTATCGATTCATACGACAAAAATGTTGATTCGTGCATGACAATCAACACTTAACACATTAATCAATACAATAATACAGCAATACAACAATACAGTTATTTTTCACGAATCCACGGCTCCCCGTTGGTTACCTTATACATGTACTTACTTTGTGAGCAGGTAGTATTCATGGCGACTCTTTGTGCTGTTGCTGGACTTGGAAATATTGCTCCTTCGGTATTAAAACCCTCTTCATCTGCTTATATCTCCGATAAAGTTCGCGCTTGAATATCTCCTCCGTTGTGTCTGCCATGGTTCTGTTCGTAGCTGTGTTGATACTGTCTGATGAACTAAAGAGGGGGGGAGGAGGGGGAGGAATCCTCAGTTCAAGGATGGGAAGGGAAGTTAAGGGTAGTTAGCTGATGATGCAAGATGATGGTAGAGCAATGGAACTTGAAATTTAAGCGAGGAAAGATGATGGTGAAACAAGAACAAAATAACATAATGATATAACACGAGAACATTTTTTTTCGCCTGCCAGGATTATCATAGCAGGTATGAACCCGCTATGATAGCCTGTTGCAGGTGAGACCCTCGGCTGCCTCCCTTCCAGCTCCTAGGAGCTGAGAGCGAGGTTCAGTGGGTCACTCTTTTGTTATTTAAACGAGAGGATGTACGAGAACAGGGTGTAGCCGTGTCTGATAAATCTGTTTAGGGCAGGAGACATCCTTTGCTATGTGAGCACGCGTAATGGGCGGTGCTCACCGGGCAGAGGCCCCTCCCTACCCAGCAGATTGTCATTGTTGTTAATCTTGGCCTAATAACATATATGGAAAAGCAACAAAGACATTAAAAACATTAGAAACATTAAACATAAAACACAAAACACAGATCTAAGGGCCGGTCACATTAATCAATTCTGTCCAGGGATCCCTTTACAGAACTGGATGCTGCCCATTCTGTAAACGGATCCGAGATGAAAATCCCTCCGCAGTGTGAAAACGCTCTGTCCGGTTTTCATCCCTGCCTAGAGCTGAAAGATATTGCCAAAACAAAACTATAATATAATTACTGGTAAACTCATTGCTTAGAATCTTTAAAAAAATAATTATATATCATGATAAAAACAAAATTATTAGCCACAAAGATATATTGCATCGAACAACGATGTATCATTAATTGTCTATAGATAATTCAGATAAACGTTCATTGACTAACGAACATAAACATAAAACCACTTCGATACGCTAAAAGTATATAGCTCTCTTCGGAAGTTATTTACGCCTTGTTGGATAAAGTGAAAGTCAAAGAACCGTTGTGGAACTCCATTCATAAGGATTATAAAAGCAGGAATGTGAAAAGAACATTAATGGATGAAATAAGCAATACCCGAATTAATACCCGAGCTACGCACATCAACTCTCCACAAATATGCATATTTCACTTTCCTGATTTGTTATTTTTACCTCACATTCATAATCTAAAATATAGGTAAGTCTTAAATATAGGTAAAATCTTAGTTTAGTAATGGTATACAGCAGTAAGCCATATCATATTAGTGTCCGAAGGGGACACGGAATATAGTGTAACCAATCCCTCTCTGTAGCTGACCAGACTTCGGCGATCCTATCTGGGGATCCTAGGACAGAATAGACTAGTGTGACCTTCGCTGTAGGGTGAGTGTCTAGCGCATAAACTTGTTAAAGGTAATGTTGTGAATGTAGTGATGTATGATGTATGATGACATGATGTGGTGATATGTGGTGATGATGTCGTGAGTGTGTGGGCATGTTGTTACATTATGCGCATGAGCGGTGGAAGGTAATTGGGATGGTGGTATGGGTAGGTTATTATGGTGGCTTTTTCGTGTGGAAATCATCCTCCGAACCGAGCGGTCCGAAGGCTTTTTCCTTGCTATGAGGTTTGGTGCGCTGGTTCATGTTGAAGGTAAAATCGAAACGAAGCGAATTATTTACAATTAAAATATAAAAAATACATATATACAAATGAGGGTGTGTGGCCAGCGCATAAACTCATTAAAAGGGTGGTGATGTAGTGAATGTGTCCCCTCTCCCGAAACGAAAGCTAAATGCATGGTTGTGGCTAAAAAAAATCGACAGGACGATCCTCCCACGATCGTGTGAGCCTATCAATCACGAAGTATCCGCCAAGAACGATGTCACTGTCTTGGATGTTTATAAGCCTCACGAGTCACGAATCGTCAAGATTCGTGTCTCAGCCAGAGGAAGCCCAGAAACTTCTGTCACGGGGGATCATGATGTTTAATACATCGGTCCCAACTTACAATATTGAGCCAGAATGCTTTATTCAGATTGAACAATGCTTAAAATGCTACCGTTACGACCACAACAAACACACATGTACACACCCGTTGCGGTGGCGAAGGTCACTTCTTCGTCAAATGCAAGGAGACCCTCAAATGCTGCAACTGCGAGGGGTCGCATGTTGCTGTTAGTGGATCCTGTCCCATACGAAAAGAAACCCTGAAGGCAAAACGGAATCAGATTAGGGAAAACAAAAACACTGCTCCTTCCTACGCCACAACAACAGTTACACAACCTGCTCAGACTAGCACACCCAGACGACCTGCATCTACCTCCAGGACAACTCTGCCTCCACCTCCCCAATTCAACAACACTACTCCTAACACAAACCCGAAAATACAAGCCATCTTACGCGTCGCTCCCATCGCAGCAAATACAATGCCAAGAAATTCGCAAACATTGTCCCTATCATGCTACAGAAAAACTGTTTTCCCCAGCATTGTTGTTCCAGAGGAGATCTTCGAAAATGACAATCTATACATTCCTGAGTATGCCACAACACCACAAACCACAGAAACTAAGATGACAAACACTGACCCACAGCCTCATTGCTCCACACAAAGACACCTCGTTTTGCAACCAGCACCACAACGAAACTGTACAAGCACTTAACACTACAAAAAACACCTAACACAAAAGCAAGCAGACCTCACCACCTAACAAGCACGCCAAAAAGACAAAAAGGATCCCCCAGTCCCGCAGCCTCGTCTTCATCGTATGGATGACGCCATCCTTGACGAAGAGAGTAGCGGCTTCAAGATCGACGTCGAAGTCGTTCCCGAAGCCGGGGAAGAGCTCCCTCTCCCCTTGGAGGGAGCCGTTGCCGTGCTCCCATCTAGGGGGCACTTGGGACAGCCTGGGCGTATTGGGAATTGGTCCGCCGATTCCCAGGACTTCCTCCCTGCGTCCTGACCTTGGGGAACCGCTGATCGAGGCTCGATCATGAAAACCGCTACCGGGATCAGGTGACGCCACGCAAGGTAAACCCTGGTAAAATGGGTCTACCCTGAGTGGCATGCTAACGATCGTTCAGGCAAATGTAAGGTCATTTTTTACGATCCGTGCATTTTTTACGACTTTCTAGAACAAGAACGTCCGGATGTGGTCCTACTGAATTCTATATCCACCACTAATGGCTATAGAATTCGGCACTATGGTTACACATCCAGGCAATCAGGTTACGGATTGCAAATGGGTTCCTGTATCCTCATAAAATCCACCGTCATGCATGAGTTTCTCACCCTCTCATTACGCCACCCTGACTTCATGGCAGTCAGGTTATTCACCCCACAGCGCCCCATTATCCTTTCCACTGCCTATATAAAATCTAGGACTAATTTACCTCTTGCAGATTTCAACAAATTGTTTAATTATACAAACCTCCCAGTCTCCTTTGCCGGAAATATCAACGCTGCCTACACGACACTACACCACAGCACTACCAATGCTCATGGTAGGCAAACTCTATTTTATCTTTGAAACCAAAAGACTCCACTACATAGGACCCGGTCCGAACGTTGGTTCAGGCCACATACTCATCATAATAAAAATTTCCACATCACCAATACAAAACAAAGAAAGACGATCTTTCCAGTATAAACAAGCAGACTGGGAGTCGTTTAAATCTAAATTAAATGATCATAACTTTGAATTTAATCTTGAAGGACTTGATTCCCAAACAATAGATGGGCATTGGAATTACATCTTCTCCTGTATCGCCTCAACTATGCTGAGCACCATCCCAGGTCTCAGTATATAACACGCATATCATTTCAGCCATCTGAAAGGACAAAACGTCTCCTGACCTGTTTTCGAGGTCGTTTCACTCAAAATTTAAACAGATTAAAACCATGTTCGATGGGACTTATCTATTCTAAGAAGACACCTCATCGATAGTCTTGAAAACGACCGACAAAAATATTGGACAAATTTAGTTTAAAAAAGTAGAATGCAACAGAGTTCGCAATCCACGGTATTTTGACAAAAAAATTAAACTACTTAAAGGTAGTAACCCCCCCCCTTCTCCACCTCATTCACAATAACGTAAAAGTCTCAGATCCCGTGGATGTTATTAAAATTTTTGAAGAACACTGGGCCCAAGTTTTCTACCCTCACCCTCCTCATCCCCTGTTCACTCACAAAATTCAAGAAATTGATACCTGGAGTCAAGAGAACAGGGAGAAACTAACCCAGAGCTAATTATCCGACTGGATAGGCTGGGCGGCACCTGCGTGTGAGGAAGTAAAAGAAAAATAAAGAGGTATCCTCGTTAGGCACCAGGCTCCTCACAGATCGGACGCGACGCTCTTACTTACCTTCCTGACAACTTTATACAAGCTTTGACTCACCTTTACAACGCCTCTCTCGCTTCCGGCTATTTTCCCTCTCCCTTTAAGACTGCTTTAGTGGCCCTCATTCCTAAGCTACAAAAAGACCTGACTGACCCAAGAGTTACTGCCTATTAGTCTACTCGAGACATTAGGCAAAATTTTCGAAAAAATCATAAACACTCGATTAAGGTGGTATCTCGAAGACCATAACCTTCTCTCCCACAAACAATTCAGCTTTCGCTTGCATCGCTCGACGCAGGACGCACTCAACATCATCACGAAGTACATAAACAACAACAAAGACCGACAACTAAAGACTGTTCTTGCCACCAAAGATGCTGAGCGAGCCTTCGACACGGTCTGGCATGCTGGCCTGAAGTACAAGCTGTGCACCAAATTTAACTTTCCACCTCAAATTAAAAAATTACTCTGCAGTTTTCTTGACAACCGCAGGTTAAAATTAACATTTCAAAATAAAGTTTCAGGCACAATTTCAGTGCATTCTGGAGTACCTCAGGGCAGCATACTCAGCCCAACACTTTATACATTATACACAAACGACCTTGCAGATCCCACACACACAGACTCACTCACTATCCTCTATGCTGACGACTGTACGCACCTAGCTCGACACAATGCGCTTTCAGGTGTCGTTCAGCGCATTAATGACGAACTGGACACCGTCTCGAGATGGGAGCATAAATGGCGTATCAAGACTAACGCGACAAAACCACGAAAACTTCCTCCTTACCACAACATTTACCTCAACACCTTCGACAGACTACAAGCACCTCTCCAAATCAGATCCTCTTGTACCATTCTTGGTTTAACCTTTGATATCCATTTTCGATTTCCTTTACATATTGATTCAAAGACCGCCTTGGCAAGAAAAACCTTACATTCGCTTTATCGATTTAAAAGTGCGGCCCCACGCACTAAGCTGCATCTATACAAAACAGTAATCAAACCTCTCCTCACATACACACCACTTGCACTCACACAAATAGCATACGCTAGCAAGCGCAAACTCCAGCTTGTTCAGAATAAAGCACTCAGATGGATCTATATGGTAAGGGATCAATTTATTACAACATCTGAACTCCACAGGGAAGCTTCTCTGCTTCCTCTGAACATCGAGTGGCGTAGGTTGGTCTGTAAACAGACCGACACACTCCGTGCTTGACATACCGACTGGCTAGATAGACTCAACACCATCTTTCGTTCCGGCTGGAGATCGGGATTAGGCCATGATCTTTTTTTCTTTGACATAGGACGAAGAAGTGGATGCATTTTTTAGGTTCGGCCTTCATTTTCGTTTTCCCCTTCCCCCATCCCTTTTGTTTGTTTTGTTTTGCTTTTGTTGTCTTTCCCGTTTTTAAATAACTTCACCTGACGCTTTGTGACTGCCATACCTCACCCCCGCTTCCTCATTATCCTTCGCCATAGCGTGGACCCAACATCCTTTATCCTCCCCCACCATCCCACTGGTTTCGGTTTCCGGCACGTGACACTTGCTGCTAGTACTCGTGCCAGGACCATAAATCCTTTGTCGTAAGGATTTATGCGAGCCGAGGAAAGAAGTGTCACGGCCAGTGGTGTTAATCCAACCGTGACGTGGCCGCCAGGGCCGTGCCTCTCCTTAAGCCCTGCTGCCGACGAAGGGGAACCTTCTGTTGACACAGGAGGGAATGGCCAGCCCCTGACTAGCGACCACCTCCGTGCTTCAACCTACTTCAACAGCACAGGTTAGCCGAGGGATAGCCCTGGAGCCATGGTCGAAGAGGCCGTGCCCAGAGCACACCACAGATGGCGCCTAAACTGTTAATTTTTTATCCCATCCTCCCCGATTAGCCGAAAATCCCGCTGCTGTTCGCTGTAGCGGGGTCCCGGGCCGCGCGCCCTGACCCGCTTCCCATGAGAACGCCGCGAGCACGCGACCTCCAGTGCGGGCACGCGCTCAAGGTCGTAGGGTATCCGTCCTTACGCACCGAGAGATGGCCGGACCCCCTCGACGCGGATTCGTGTGGCGGAGGGGAAGCAAGTACGCCCGAGGACACACGCACCGAACACAAAGGAATCAAGATGGCACAGGGCCACCCTCACCCTTTTCCTTCTTTCAAAGAACCCACTACAACTATTACCCCAAACTTTACCCTACGTGCTGGGATAAGCCCAGCTCCTTTTCTTCTACTATAATTCATTTTCCTCCCCCCCCCTATCCTTCCCCTATCCCCTATTCTTCCTTCCCACTCTTCTTTCCAAACTTTTGTCTTTGTGAATGTGGTGATGTATGGTGTATGATAACATAATGTAGCGATATGATGTGGTGATATCGTGAGTGTGTGGGCATGTTGTTACCTTCTGCGCATGAGCGGTAAGTTTATTTACCACCTTGGCTATCTCCTCAGGCGTGGGCAATCATGATTACAGTTTTACATATATATGACATAGTACAGTAGTCTGTAACTACTGTAATTGTACAAGGTAAAATAGAAATAGAAATCATACATCATACAAAAATCATTACTTTCATATGCTTTTGCCACTGTGTTTGAATAGCACTGTCATTTGCCTACGGTAGTTATTACATAGTAAATTTAGGGTATAGTACGAGTATATCTTCCAATGTATCAGAGGAAATGAAATATTCACATAGTTCTTTATACCTCATGTTAGGTGTTCTGAAAGGCTGTATCACATGACATTCCGAGATATAGTGCTCAAGCGTTCGTTTGTTTTCTTCGTTACACAGTCTACATCTAGATTCATCTGCACTTCTTGCACCGTGCAGTTGCCAGTACATTCTGTAACCTAAACGTATTCTGGGAATAACCACGTCACACTGTCTAGTTTGACTTTGGTGCCACCCATATGAAGGCTTGCCATCTCTCTACTGATCATAGTGCCTTATGATACAGCTTTCAGGCCTTTGAGTGTTAATCAGATCTACTAGTTCTTCCTTATGAAAACTTTTCAATATATGTGCAACCCTAGCAAGAGGCATCCCAAGATCTATGTTCACAGTATCCTTGCTGCAAGCTTCTTTCGCCACTTTGTCTACGTGGTCGTGCTTGCGTATGCCAACATGAGATGGTACCCATACAAACTGAATGTTGAAATTACGCTCTGTTGCATAGGTTACGTTACGCTTAATGCAACTCACAATTTCCTCATCGCCACCTGCTTTGAAAGAATTTAGCGTCCGAAAAGCACTTTGAGAGTCACAGAAAACTATTCCAGAGCCCCTAGACATTAAGAATTCCTTGCGAGGAGTATACCTGCCAGCTCCGTTTGTGTAGTGCTGGCTCAGTTTTGTATTCTCATATTAACTTGATGTTGTAGTAAGCCATTTTTGTATACAGCGCAAGCACAACCAGATTTGTATCCAGACTGATAGGGTCCGTCGGCGTAAGACTCGCCATAGATTCTGTGTTCCTTTACCGTTGCTAGCGCAATTTGTTTCAACACACAGTTATGCACCCTGTTTTTTTGTAGTAGACATGTAAGGTGCACGATCAGTGTTGAATTCTTCCATGGTGGAATGGATCGACCTTTTGGTATTTTACTAACTGGATCATTGAGTTTTGTAATGTTCATGGAGATTTTGTATATCAGAGGGCGCGTGTGTGTGTGATTAGTCACGTCTACTTGCGTGATTTTATGTTGCAGTTGTTTTTGGAAATCTGAGAGATACGAGGGTTCCCTCAGACCTTTGACCCCAAATATGGTGGAAATAAATATTATTCTATCAGAAATGGATGGTAAGTTTAATTCTGATCTGAAGTTCACTATCCTTGCTGTTCTCGTGGCGCCGAGGATAATCCTCATAGCTTCATTTTGCACTACCTCCAAGCTATTTATTTCTGATTCCTTACACTGCAACAAGTGCAGTGCATGGTAGTCTACAACTGACCTTATAAAGCCAAGTAAAACAGTCTAGCGAGCTTAACATTGATGCCATGTTCTCTTCCGACAAGAACTTTCAAAGGTTTCAATCTCTCCCAGAGTCTCTTCTTTAGAGAGAAGACCAGGTCTGCATCATTTACATTCACCCCGAGATATTTATACTTGTGGCATGTCAAGCTCCTGGTCACCTATGCGAAAAGTGGTTGGGGTATGATATATGGGTTGAGAGCCATTGTTTTCTCAGCAGAGATGACTAATCCACACTCATGAGCCTTTGTTGTGATTCTGTCGAGGATTATTTGCATCCTCTTGTGATGATGCTCTGACGCGTATGTCATCAGCGTAGCATATAATGGATTCACCATCCCCGAGTGGGATATCTGCCACCAGCTTGTGCATGAGGACATTGAACAGCATAGGGCTGAGAACTCCTCCCTGTGGCGTCCCAAGTTTAAAAGACTGTGAAGTGTAACTTCTCACTCCCCTGAACAGGACACTTGCAGATCTGTTCAAAAGATACATTCTAATCCAGTTCAATACCTTACCCCAGATGCCAAAGCTTACTAATTGTTCTAGGATAACTTTTCTGTTTGCAATGTCAAAAGCTGACTTAAGGTCAAGAAAAACAGTGTGCTTCCCTGGATTAGAATGTGAGAAGTACTCTGTAAAGCAGTGTTGTGTGCTACGTCCCGATAGAAATCCGTACAGTCTGTGAGATAATTTACCTTGTAACCTGTACCTGAGTCTGTTCAAAATTATCCTTTCTAGAACTTTGCATACACATGAGGTTAATGAAATTGGTCGGTATTTATCAGTGTTTGATTTCGGTATAGGGATGATTAGACTGGTGTCCGGGGGCCAGGCAGAATACCTTGTGAAAAACTTAACATGATAGATGAAAGGGGATTCCCAGGCCTGAGCTATAAGGCGGAGGACATTTTGGAAATTTCCATCCTCCCTGAGGCAAAAACGTTTTTCCTTTGATCAGTGTTTGGGTTCAGTTCCCACTAAGGGGGTCTCAAAAAAAGGATGAGGGGCGGGTTCAAAAACCACCCAAATCTCAATGGCAAATGGGGTTTTGCAATTTTAGAGGACTAAGGTGATCCTGAAATTTGTGGGAAGTGAGCTAAAATTTGGACGCTCCACCCCTTTGGGACAAAGGAGCATTGAAAGTGTGGTCCCCCAATTAAAAAAAAGAAAAGATAAATAAAAATTTTTTTTAAAAAGACAAATTTTTCAAAGTCGAATACATAAGGGGTTTTTGGAAAAACGTGGTTGTTTACTTAAACCCGCGCGTGGTCCCCTAAAAACCCCCAGGCCCTATTGAAGGGTTTTGGGGGGTAAATTACTTTTGGGTACTAGTTCTCCAACCTATTTGTAATTTTATTTTTTAAAAAGTTTTTTACATTCATGATGGGCTTAAATTTGGGAATTAAGTGCAGAATTATTGCAAGTTTAACATTATAATGACCTTTGTGGCCCAGTTGTTAAGCCCCCCAATTTGTTAAAATTCCACGTTGTTTTTTTACAGTTTTACAAATGAGTAGGGACATGGAAGTTAGGAAAATATGGGGAAAATTGTTTTTTCATTTTATGGAAAATAAGGAAAAAAAAAACCCAAAAATTTTTTTTTTCCCCAAATCCATTGAAGAAATTCTTTTTCAGTAAACAAATTCCAAAAAAAAGGGGCGAGGCCCACCCGGCACCCCGAAAAACTCCCCCCTAGTAAAATCCACCCAGAAAAACACTCCAACCCCAGAAAATCCACCCCGAAAACCCCGCCCATTTAAAATCTCCCCCCAAGTAAAACACCATGAAAGCTTAACTCCGTCTAGAAAAATCCAACACGCCCGTCAGGAAAATCCTTTCAACAGAAAAATAAAAGCCTTAAAATTTTAAATTCAAAAAATGAAAAAAAAGGGGGGAATCCAAAAAGGCAGTACTACAAAATTTGGTTTTAACAAGCTACGCTTTGGGCAAGTACAGTTGTTTTTTTTCGGGAAAGCGCCAGTAGGAAATTTGATTCCCCCAGCAGCAAGTGTGATTTTAACTATTTACCACCGAGAACATTCCAAAAAACAGGGCCCCGAAGTGAAAAGCACGGGAAAGGGAAGACAAAGGTATTCCCCAAAGAAGTTTTTACATTCCCCACTTTTGTTTCTGTATTTTAAAAAAAGGGTAACTCCCAAAAAAGGTAATGTTTATTTTGGGTTTAAAAGGGGCTTTTGCAGTACGGGATATTTAAAATTTGCTTTTTTTTTAGTCACCAGGAGTCACACTGTTGTATTTAAAAACCCCCCCTGAAGGGTTAGAGTTGCATGAAAAATTTGTTTTTTCAAAATAAAACCTAGGGGAAGATCTAAAATAAGACTAAAAAAGGGTTTTGAATATGAAGCCCGATTTTCTCCCGAAAATTTTTTTTGAGTGAAAATTTCTGCTTGGAAAAGAGTTTACATTGAATAAAAATTTTTTAAAGATGTTTAAAATTTAATAAAATTTTAAGGAAGTTTAGGTTTCACAGAAACCCAAGTTTGAAGCTGGGCAAAAATGCATATGATAGTTTAAGAAGCTCTGGAGCCTTCAAAAAATTTTAAGATAAATTTATTTTTTAAATGTGAGGAAGACACACAAAGGTTTTATATTTTGATATAAGAAAGGTAAAAACAGTTTTTACAAGTTGCGGGTGTACCAGGAGTAGGGGGCCCATTCTAGGCGTTCAAGTATTTTTCATAAAAAAGTAAGAAGTTTTTAATTTGAAAAAGGTTAGAAAAGTTAGATTTGGAAAAAATTTTGGAAAGTCAAAAATGAAATTAAAAATGTAAAACTAAAGAATCAGGGGTTGGGAAAAGAAAGGCAAGTTTATACAAGAAAAAATTTTGGAGCCCATTTTGAAACATTGCCACACCAAAAGCATTCTGTATTGAAGAAAAAGTTAAATCAAATGAAGAATATGATGGATTGCAAATAGAAAGAAAGAAATTTGAGAGAGAGACAAAACCCTTTGATGATAAATATGTGAGTAATCTGAATCCAAAGGAAACTTTTTTTCCCAAAAAATGAGGTTTTAGTTAATAAAAAAGAAAAATTTTCGTTCTGGGAGAACAGAAAAAAAGATGTTTACCAAAAAATTTTACCCGAAATTCTTTGTGCTAGGCAAATTAGGGGATCACTTCCTAGGCCTAAAACCCGGGAATTTTCAAGGGGGACATATTTCCCAATTTTCCAATGGGGGGTTAAGTCGTTTGAGTTTTAAAATTGAGTAAAAAACCCAAGGGGCACGGGAAAGAATTATTTTTTTAAGCAAATATACAGATGGAAAGCAAAAGAATTATAATGAACTTTTTTTTTAGATCCTACTAAAGCGTACCAAAAGGGCTAAAAGCTTTTAAAACAAAGTTTTGGAAATCCCTTTGAAATTGCAAAT
Source organism: Penaeus monodon (assembly GCF_015228065.2). Taxonomy (NCBI): domain Eukaryota; kingdom Metazoa; phylum Arthropoda; class Malacostraca; order Decapoda; family Penaeidae; genus Penaeus; species Penaeus monodon. The sequence continues at coordinate 14,083 of NW_023662094.1, read as the reverse complement.
TGATATAGAAAAAATTACATGAGGGGCCCCAAGGTTTTCCTCTAAATGTGGCCCAGCTTTGATGAAACTTTTGTTTTTTGGGACATGCAAGACAGCATTGGAAATATTCAATTTTGAATATATTAAATGATTCCAAAGAGAACAGAGAATTTAAAAAAATTTGGCCACATCATAGTTAAAAGATGGAAACAATTGTTGATAAAGGGGGCTAAAAAACCCCAAGTAAACCTTTTTTGATGAGAGTGATAGGGGTTATTTACCCGGGAAAATTTTCCCTCATTCACAAAATTTTTTACTTTTTGGCAAAAAAAAAGTTAAACAGGGCAACCCAAAAAACTTCAATACGCTTTTTAAAATTAAATTTTTTAGGGGTGTAATGAAACCGGGAAATGTTCAAAAAAAAAAGTCAAGGTCAGTGAAGACTTTGTAAACCAGAAACCAAAAAATTAAAAAATAAAATGAGGGGAAACAGTAGATTTTCTTGCCCATTTTGCAGTAAATTAAATAACCTTAAAAAACTGTAGTAATTTTTTAAAATTTTAGTTTTAAAAAGCCCAAAAAAATTTTTGTTGATAAAAAAAAAATTGGGTAGGGGTTGTCTAAAGAGGGACAATATCAAGATATTGCCATCGAAGGAGCAATGCAAAACTTTTTAATAGTTTAAACACCCTACTTCTCTTCATGATGTTTGCACTAATAAAAAAGAACAGATGGGAGTTGAAAAAAAAAATTTTTCCCCAAATTTGGGAAAAAGGGAAAAAGAGGCTTTTTCAATAAAATTAATTTTAACAAGTGTATTTTTTATGGATTTTTAACTAAAATGATAGTTCCTGTGTGGTTGCACCAAAAAGGACGAGCAAAAAAAGTCTGGTGAGGGCTTTACTTGTGTCAGCCCCTTAGTATGTTTTTTTTAAAAACCCAGTGCTCTAGTAATTAGGCGTTGGGGGGAAAACAAAGTTTCCTTTAAAAGATTAGCTACTAGGGAATGGGAAAAAAAACTTTTACTGCTCTAAACTTGGTCAATTGTAAAGGGTGTGTATAAAAATAGAGATGTACCTTCCCTCATACTTTTTCCCTAGAAAAAAAATTTCCCTTGCAGGCGGACCCAAAAACAAGACCTAAAAACTGCCAGAGAGTGGCCCTTGGAAAAAATATTTAAAAAAAATTTACCCTTCCAATGATGATTTAGAAGTGGGACCCTGATGGGGTCTCCAGTTGTTTTAAGGCCAATTACCCCAAAAGGAAACCATTCCTGGGAAAATGAAAAATGATCCCAAATCCCAAAACGAATAATTTTGGGTTGGGGGTATTGCAGGTAAAGTCAGAGGTTTTGATAAAAAAGGGGGTAGATGTAGTCACAGAAACACAGAACAAGGATTCAAAAAGTAAAATTAACCATGAGAAAAAAGTTGTCTTCTCACAGTCCCTATAAAGGTTAAAAAGATTTTTAATCCTGAGCAAGTAAAAAAAATTTTTTAACTGTTTTTTAATGAAGAAAATGAGGGATTCCCCATTTCTCAAGATTTTTAAAATTTTTATAAAAAAATTTGAGGGGAAGGTTTCATCGGGTTGAAAGAGGCCCATTATAAAATGCCTTCCCTTTTAAAAAAAAGTAATTTAAAGGGTTCCCAAAAATAGAGCTGTTTTTTTGGGCACGTTAATGAATTTTGGGGGGAAAAAATTCGGGCGGGAAGGGAAAGGTTACTTTTGAAGTTTAATGTAAATTTTTTAATGATCTCATAGAGAAATTTTATGCAGAAAAAAATCCCAAAAAACTTTAAGAAAGGGATGAGGGAAAAATTTTGGTATTTTCCCCCAAATCATGGTTTTTAACCACCCCAAAAGGCCAGGAAAATAAGAGTGTTTTTGACTGAAAGGGCTGGGCTATCACAATGTATTTTTTTGGGGGAAAGGCCCAGAAAACAAAATCTTACGGGGAGTACTTTTAAATTTCGCCAAAAACCAGTACCCTTTATTTTGGACATAAAGGGCCAAATGTACCATAAAGTTAAATTTGGAAGGGTCAGAACAGAGTTTATTTTAGGTTTTTTTGTGGTGGAAAAATGGAAATTTAGAAGATGAAATAATGGAATTTTAGAATGACAAATTCATCTTTTTGGAGCAACTTATCCCCTAGTGTTGCAAATTTGCATTAAAGATGGTACAGTCGTATGAAAAACTTGGGCAAAGAAAACAGCCAAAAATTTTTCAGAGAAAAAATTTTTTGTAGACGAAAGGGTTTAAAGTCGTGTAAAAGTAGCTGAAGCTATTAAATTTTTTTTTTTTTTTTTTTTTTTTATTTTAAAAAAAGAGGTTTAAAAAATTTTTTCACAAATTTTCCTCCCAAAAAAAAAGGGAAATAATTTCCTATTTTAAAATAAAAAAATTGGAAAAAATTAAAAGTCTTTACTTCCCCAAAAAATACCCCTCCCAAAAAGAAAAGAAAAACTTGGAATAGAATGGGGATGAATCTGATACATTTCAATTTTAGAGTTAAATTTTCCCTAGCAAGCCTTTAACTAGAAGAGGGATTTTTTCCAAAATTTAAAATTTAATTTGATTTCCCCCGGGGCTGTATCCCATTGATTCTATTAAAAAAAATACTCCCGGATTTAGGGAGGGGTAAAGTAGAATGGGATTTATCCTGTGCCTGATCACATTAAACCTTGTTTGGGGAAAAAAGGAGAAAAGAAATGGAGTTGGGAGAACCCCTTAAATTGTCAAGATGTTATAAACCCGAAGGCTTTTTGGGGAATTTTTTTTCAAATAGATTACAACCCTTTTTTTAGATGCCTGTCAAGATGGCTATGGCAGTGTTTAATATTTAAATTTTTAAATGTTAAAGAGGGAAATTTATTGTTATTTTTGGTTTTGGCCCAATTAGAGTTACTCCATTGAAAGCTGTTACTATTCCAAAAATTGGAAAGGACAAACAGCAGTTTTGTCAAAATAAAGTAAGTGGTTAATGTTAAAAGGGAAATTTAATTTTTAAAAATTAAAAGGGAAAAATTTTGGACCCGATAGTAAAACCCCGTTTTTTTGGGGGGGGAAAAAATTTTTTTCAATGCCCCCAAAAGGTTTTTATTTTTGGTTTCAATAGAGTTCAATTATTAGAGATAGGACTATCCATTCCCGGGGAATTATGTACAGTCAGGTCAAACCCCGCCCGGCTAAAGGGGCCTTTGTGGGAAATTTTTTGGTTTAAAAAATTAATTAAAATTTGATTGGGGAATGGTCCCAAATTTCTTGGAAAAAAACTGTAATTGGGGGGAAATTCCCGTAACAAAGTCCATTTTTAGGATGATCCATAAGTCAAAAAAGTGTTTGTTTTTAAAAACTTCAAAGAGAGAAGTACCCCCTTTTTTGATAGATTAAAAATTTTTCAGATTGGTTTAGAGCTAAAAGGCTAAAAGGGATTGTGTTTAAAAACTACAAAGTAAGTAAAAAGAAAAAAAACAGAAACATCTGAGGGGAAAAATTTATAAGAGATAATGTAACATTTGTCCTGTGACAGTTTCAGAATTTTAAAAGGCGAGAAAAATAATTTAAAAAAGGAATTTTAGAGTTTAAAAACAGCAGAAAAAAAAAGGGTTCTTCAAAAAAAAGGGGAAGGGCCTTAAAAAAACCCAAACCCGTTTTTTACAAAATTGATCCATTTTTTGGATCCCGATGGAATCATAAAGGTACGAGGGAAAATTATTTAAACAAACTTTAAAGAAGAATTAAAACTCCTGTAATTTTTTCCCCGGTAAATGCCCCATATCAAATTTCTTTATTTGTCAAAATATCCCAAAAAGGGGTTCCCTAAGTCGTGGGGATAAATTTAAAAGAAATAAGATTGCAGGGACTGGAATTTTGGAGGATCATCTATGGTAGCTAAGCACATAGAAAATGTATTTTTTTGTAAAAAATCAAGAGGTAAAACCCCTTTAAAAAAAAAATGTCAATCTCCAAAAAAAGAATTGAACCTCTCCCCTTTTCTTATTTGGGTGTAGATTTTTTTGGTCAATTTTTTGTGAAAAAATAAACGCAGTGAAGTCAAGAGATATGGAGCATTTTTCACATGCTTAGTTTAAAAAGCTATTCCCCAGAATTGTTTAAACTATGGATATATTTTTTTTCTTAAGGGTTTTTTTCGTTTTGTTTTGGGAGAAAAAAGGGCCCTTTCTTAAATTTAGATCAGAATTTGAGGTACAAATTTGTAGGTGCCAAGAATTAACCCTTTAGATTTCCCTTTAAAAGGAAAAGGATCCCAAAAAAAAATAAAAAATGTAAAGTTAAAAGGGCAATTGGGATTTGGGTTAAATTTTAAAATGAATGTGCCCTTTGCAGTCATATGGGAGGTGTAAAGGGAAACAGTTCGCACTGAGGAAAAATAATTGGGCTGTGAAAACTTTTCAGCATGGAAAAACATTTGATGAATTTAATTTTTAAAAAACATTTTTTTTTGGTTTTTTTTTAAGCCGAATCCATTGTCAATTTTCGTCCCTTTACATGGACGTATTTTAAACAAAGAGAATTTGGATCCCCTAACCCCCAACCTCTTTTGACAATGAAAAAAAAGGTTTTTATTCCACCCCCAGGAATTTTCAAAATAATGATTTTATTCAAGGAAATTTGTATTTAGGGCCCAAAGTGGTTTTTGGGTTTGATGGAAAAAAGGTTTTTTCAAAACCTTTCAATTAGAGTAAGTGGTTAAAAAAAAAAGAAATGAAAAATTTGGAGTATTTTTGTTGGGAAAAGGGTCAAAAGGAAAAAAGAAAATATTGAAAAAGGGGCGTTTTTTAATGAAATAATTTGTGATGAGATGGACTGTAAGGAAAACAAAAATTATAAAGTCTGATTTAAATTTTTGATAAGAATTTTAAAAGTTAAAGAATTTTCTTATGTTGAAGACCTATTAAAAAGACTAATTATGTTATTAGAATATAAGGTTTTTTTGAGTTAACTTTAAAGTACTTATACCAGGGAAGTCCCCGCCCAAAAAGCTTTATTTTATTTTTTGTACCCCAAAGATTTAATTTTATTTTTTTTATTTTCTTTCAAGAAAAAAGGTTTTTAAAGAAAAATAGTTTAAAGGTTTGTATTGGTTTAAATTTTAAAAATTTTAAACAATTTAGGGGGGCCAAAGGAAGTGTAGGAGCCCCAAATTTGAAAGTAAAGTGGAAAAGAAAAGTTTTAAAAGAATTTTTTTTCAAAGTCGAATACTAGACGGGTATTTGGGAAAGTGGTTGTTTACTTCAACGGCACTGTGGTCGCCTAACAGCCCCAGGCCCTTTGTAGGGGTTTTGGGGGTAAATTACTTCTTTGTAAATAAAATTTATCAAAACCCATTATTGTAAAAATTTTTTGTTTTAAAAAAAATGTTTGCATTCAGTGATGTGCTTCAATTTTAAATTTAAATGTATGTTTTTGCAAGTTTTTAAAATAACGGGAAAGTGCCCAAAAGTTGTTATATTCCCCGGGTTTTTTTGTTTACGTTTTTTACTATGAGTTTCGGACATGGAAGTGAGTGAAAAGTGGAAATTTATTTCATCCGTTTTGGAGAATAAAGGAAAAAAAGCAACAAGAATATTTTTTTTTTGCAGAATCCAATTTGGGAAATATTCATTCAGTAAACAAATTTTCCAAAAAAAAGGGGGGGGGGGGAGGGCCCCAGCGACAAGCAAATCGGGTTTTGCAAGAGGACTATGGGAAAGGGGGGGGTTAGTTGGGTTTCTTGAAATATGATTTTTTTTTTTTTTTTTTTTCAGACCCCCCCGCCCCCCAGGGGTTTTTTGTTAATGCTTTGTAGGAAAATGTTTAAAAGGGTTTATTTTTGAAATGGTTTTTTTAAATTCCCCCAGGGTTTTTTTTAGTCTTAAGAAACTGAATAATTTTTCCTGCTGTAGGGTAAAATAAAACTCCTGAACTCGCTTTGTTTTCCCAATAATGCCCGGGTCACCGGGCCCCCTTATTTTTTTTTTTGGGGTGTTTTTTGTGTGGGTTTTGAAAGGGTTTTCGGGACAGACCCAAGTGTTTTTATTATCAGTGATCTTTTGTCATGTCCATGGGAAAAATTTTTTAAAAAACCCCTTTTTACTGTTTAAAACTTATACCGTCTAGATACGTGGAAATTTAAAAGGGGGGCTCAAGGTAAAGGGGGAAAAAAAATTTTTAGCCCAAATTTTTTTTGTTTAATGAGTATTTCCAACCCGGTATCTCATTTCTATTGCAAAAATGGTCACAGATTAGCTCTGTTTCAAGCATGTTTTGACGTTTTCATGGGGCAAGAAACCCTCCTATTAATAATCAGCCCGCCCCCGCCCCTAATTTTTTGCCTGTCTGTATCAATTTCTGTCATACTCTATTGTTCACAAATGGTTTGGAAAAACCTTTGCCATTTCATTTCATTGACTATCACCAAAAGGAAAGTCTAGGGATTAAAATTCCCCTTCATATTTTTTCCCCTGATTCTGAAAGTTTGGGGAGTGCTTTAGTCGACACTTCCCCACACCTTGCGTATCATTGTAGAGAGAAAAACCAGGGCTGGGTTTGAATAGTAAAGCTGATATTATTGGCCATTTTGATTTCTTCCCCAATTTTGCGGTTGGTGGGGGCTAAGTCCCAAAAGGCCCGGGCACCGGGGGCGTATAGGAGTGGTACCCTCTATTCTAGGGGGGCGGTTTTTTTTTTAGTGGTTGACGTGAAGGATCCCTTTTAAACGATAACCCTCAACATTTTTGTTTTTGAATATTTTTTTTGTAAGCAAATCATTAAAATCTACGGCTAACAAACCACGTATTTTTCATGAAAGAAAAGTTTGTTTTCTTGTCCCCCATCACACCCTATGATTGTTGATGAAAATTTGTTTTTTGATAAACCCCTTTAGTCTGAATTTTTTGTACGCTTTACTACCTGTTTTGCTCTTGTTTTTTTACCATGCGTCTGCGCGTTCTCCCATCTGATACTATACGATAATCCGTACCTGATAGCATTTTCGAGTGATGACCCAAAAAGTTCGTCCTTTCTTCGCATTTTCGTCAGCGTTTTTTTACATCACTAACATCATCAGAACGCACATTTTCCTGTTACATGACCTTTTGTCGTGCGAAATAAAAAATTTTTGACATCATTGTATTTTCAACATCAGTTCCCTTTTTCCTTCGCCTCTTTGTCACCGTCATTTTTACATTACAAACATTATAATCATCAGAACGCACTTTTTCCCTGTCTACTAAAATTTTTTCTTTTTTGTTTTTTTCCCAATGGTTTCTCCTGTGGCACTGTTTCCTTGGGATGGGGAAACCCCCCACATTTTGGGGGAATTCCTGGGGGTTTGGTGACGTCACGTCCCCCGGGGGGGGGGGTTGTTGGCTGGGCGGGGCATCGCCATCCGCGTCGATGGGTACGGTGGGGGAGGGGGGGGGGGGGGGGGTGCTCGGGGCGGTTTGTGGTTTGTTTTAGTTAGGTCTTCTTTGTAGTTGTCCTTCTCATTGTTTCTTGGGGCATCCTTTGCCTGGTGAGCTTCTGACAGAAGACAGTGTTTTTTTTCTGCAAATTTAGCTACGGGGCCGAAACCCCTGCACTTGAGCAGACCAAAACCCTCGAACCCCCAAGTCAAAATGGGGCTCGGCCTATGTATTTTCCAAAAAATTGGTACTTTTTGGGTGGGGGTGTCACCGCTCCATACAATGATGATCCTGTTCAGGGCTGTCCGTCCTTATAAATCCTCCGGCCTTTAAAAAAAGGAAAATGCAGTGCTTCCTCACGGCAGCCTCCCCGGAAAAACCCGGTACCCGGATTCCCCGTTTTTTTTCCCTTTTGGGGGATAGTCGTCTTTGTTCTGCACAGAGATCCCCCAACATTCCATTAAACCCTCAGGGGCACATATTTTTGTTTTTCCGTCGTACATAGATAGCCGAGGAATCCACTCCCCTGCCCATGTCTAGCGGCCTTTCTCTTGGGGGGGGCGGGGCTGGGGACCCCCCCTATCCACGATTTTTCAAGGGAAAACGGTCCTCGGAAAAGGGCCCGTCTAAATACCTCTCCCGGGGGGGGATGGGGTTTGCGCTTTTGGGTGGTTTCCCCTTTGCTTTTTTGGTCAGGTTTTGGGGTTTTTCGGGATGGTTTTCACTTTTTTTTCCCTTTTGGTCTGAACGATTTTGGAAAACTTCGTTATCACCACAAGTCGGTCGAATCCCCATCGTTCATATCCCTATGTTCGGTGGAATCAATCCCCCCCAAAAAAAACTAACATTGTTGTGAGCGGCCAAAAGGTTTTTCCCGCAAAGGGGGTTTGATGCCTGGTTTTGTTTTAACTGAAAAAGTGCAATCAAAATTAAAATATAATATACGAATGAGATCTTCCGTAGGGTTTTTGGGAAAAATCCCTTTGACCTGAACGCACGTTTCCCTTCAGATCGGGGGCCTTTCCCCCAACAAAATTCGCGGGGATGTTCTGGCCCATGGGGGATTTTTGTGTTTTGTTATGTATCGTTGTAGTTTTATTGTCTATGTGTGGTATCCCTCCCCGTTTCGTTTGCTTTGTGTGTGTATGCGTATATTCAGTGCCTCTATGTTATATGTTTGGTGTAGCGATAGTGCGGTTTTATTCTATATCGTATTGTCTTGTATAGGGGTGGTGTTTATCCATATAGTGCTCTGTTTCTGTATGGATTGCATCTTGAGTTTTTGTGTTTTGAGATTGCAATCATGGTTTGGGTGTTTTATTCGAGTATAGCTCTTATAGTAGTTTTGTAGAGTTTAAGTTTGGTGTGTACTGTGCAGTATGAAAAGCGTTTGAGTTTTTTGAGAGCTATGCTTGCTTGGTTTTTACGGTTTTGGGGCATGTGTGTGAATACCGTTTCTGCGAAGTGAAAGCCTAGCATGTTTCCTGTGGTTGCGTATGGTATGACTGTGAATTTGTTTGTGTTGGTCTGTTTTTCCATTTTTTTTCGTGTGTTGATCGTGTTTTTTGCTGTTTGTGTGGCTGCTTTCATGATTTTTTTTGATTTGGAAGGGTGTGATATGATTTGTGTGATGTCTGCGTATGCAGTGTAGTTGCTGTGGGGGTGCTGGGGTTAGTAGGCTGGCAGTGTAAAGGATGTAGAGTGTTGGTGAGAGGACGCTGCCCTGTGGACTCCCTTCTGAGGTGGATGGGAGGGCCTAGGTGAAACCAAGGCGAATGGAGGCTGTTCTGTTGTTCAGAAGTTGCATAAGAGGCGTTGAAATGTGGAGGCAGTTGTAGCTGTGTATTTTGCTTTAAGGCTAAGACAAAAGTTTGGAAGAAGAGTTGGAAGGAAGAATGGGGGATAGGGGGAAGGATAGGGGGGGGGGAAAATTATAGTAGAAGAAAAGGAGCTGGGCTTAACCCAGCAGCAGGGTAAAGTTTGGGGTAATAGTTTGTAGTGGATTCTTTGAAAGGAAAAGGGTGAGGGTGGCCCCGGCACCATTTTGAATCCTTTGTGTTTGGTGCGTGGGGTCCTCGGGCGTACTTGCTTCCCCTCCGCCACACGAGTCTGCGCTTGAGGGCACCCTGGCCAACTCTCTGTCGCATGTTCGCGGCGTTCTCATGGAAGTGGGTCACGGCGCGCGGCCGGGACCCCGCTACAGCGAACAGCAGGGGGAAATTCTCGGCAAACCCCGGGAGGATGGGTAAAGATAACAGTTTAGCCGTCATCTGCGGTGTGCTCTGGGCACGGCCCTCTTCGACCGTGGCTCCAGCTACCCCCGGGCTAACCTGTGCTGTTGAAGCAGGTTGAAGCACGGAGGGGGTTCGCTAATCAGGGGCTGCCATTCCCTCCTGTGTCAACAGAAGGTTCCCCTTCGTCGGCAGCAGGGCTTACAGAGAGCGCGGCCCTGGTGGCCCGTCAGGGTTTTGGATTAACACCACTGGCTGTGACATTTTCTTTCCTCGGCTCGCAAAAATCCTTACGACAAAGGATTTATGGTCCTGGTACGAGTACTAGCAGCAAGTGTCACTGGCCGGAAACCGAAACCGTGGGATGGTGGGGAAGGATAAAGGATTTTGGGTCCCGCTATGGCAAGGATAATGAAAAACGTCAGGTGACGGGTGAGTTGTTTAAAAGGGTCCCTATCAAGGGGAAAGGGGAACTATTTATTTAAGAAATCCCAAAAAAAACAACCAAAAGAAAACTATGGGTTTAAAAAGGGAAAAGAACGAACACAAAAACAAACAAAACAAAGGATAGAGGAAGGGGAAAAAAAGAAAATGAAGGGAAAAGGGGGTGGCTTCAAAAGGGAAACGGTCGAGCCTAAAAAAATGCATCACTTCTTCGTCCCGTACCAAAGAAAAAGATCATGGCCTAATCCCCATTTTTCCCGCCGGAACAAAAGATGGTGTTGAATCTATCCGCCAGTAAGTATTTCCAAGCACGGAGTGTGTCGGTCTGTTTACAGACCACCTACGCCACTCGATATTCAGAGGAAGCAGAGAAACTTCCTCGTGGGGAGTTCAGATGTAATAAATTGATTCCCACTTACCATATAGATTCATCTAGGTGCTTTATTCTGAAAAAGCTGGGGTTTGCGCTTGTTAGCGGGATACTGTTTGTGTGAGTGCAAGTGTGTGTATGTGAGGGAGGGGTTTGATTACTGTTTTTGTATAGATGCAGCTTCGTGCGTGGGGGCCGCACTTTTAAATTGATAAAGCGAATGTAGAGTTTTTCTTACCAAGGGCGGCTTTTAATCAATATGTAAAGGAAATCGAAAGTGGATATCAAAGGTTAAACTGAGGATGGTACAAGAGGATCTGATTTAGAGAGGTGCTTGTAGTCTGTTCGGTGTTGAGTAAATGTTGTGGTAGAGGAAGTTTTTCGTGATTTTATAAAGAACATTTTTTTTGTCGCGTTAGTCTTGTGTTAAGGAGTAAAGGTATTGCTGAATTGGGGAGGTGGAGGCAGAGTTGTCCTGGAGGTAGATGCAGGTCGTCTGGGTGGTGCTAGTCTTGGGCAGGTTATGTGGCAGCTGTTGTGGCGTATGAGGGAGCAATGTTTTTGTTTTCCCTAATCTGATTTCGTTTTGCTTTGAGTATTTCTTTGCGCATGGGGCAGGATTTGATAGTCTCCTTGCATTTGGCGAAGAAGTGACCTTCGCCTCCGCAACGAGAGCATCTGTATGTTGTGTGTGTGTGTGTGTGTGTGCATTGTGTGTTTATTGTGTTCGTAATGGTAGCAGTTCAGGCATTGTTCAATGTGAATAAGCCTCTGGTTCGATATTGTAGGTTGGGACCGATGTATTAAACATCATGATCCCACTTGACAAAAGTTTCTGGTCTTCCTCTGGGGCAGAGACACAAATCTTAAAGATTCGTGACTCGGAAGCTTGTAAACGTCAAGGACAGTGACAACGTTCTTGGCGGATACTCTCATGACTGATAGACTCACACGATCGTGGGAGGATCGTCCTGTCGATCTTTTTTTGCCTCGACCGTGCATTTTGCCTTCGTTTCGGGAGAGGGGACGGGAGTGAAGCCTTGATCTTTTAATTTCCTTTGGCCTTCGGTCGAAAGAATGGGGTCAGTTGTTCCGGTTTGGCTACTGTCACCTTGAAGCCATTGCAGGTCTTAAAGAGGTGGTTCCAGACCCACAGCCAAGTGCCCCAATTGCGGTTTTAGGACATCATGCCTGGAATCCTATCTGTGAAGAGAGAACACAGACCCTCCAGATTCCTGCAGAACTCATATTCACACGCAGACCACACGGATGTGATAATAACACATCATCCTCTAGCAATCCCCTTCCATCCAGGAGCTATGCCAAAGCTGCTTCACTTCCGTCACCGGATCCAACAATACACTGCCTCTCCAGAACACTCTCCTCTCACAACTCTGTTGCAAGTGCAATCTAAAGAAAGGCCATACCCAGGATGCATCCATTCTACAAATGGGACTTTTACTGGTCGGCAGACAGGTTGATCAGCAGTTAGTAAAGGACGTTGTAACAAATATTCTCCTCTCCAACGATACTCACACAGCAAATGCAGGACAGTCCCTAGATACTCACAGGACTGACACATCAACAGCTCCTATAGAGCCCTCAAGTCCCCCAAAAGTCTCAGTTGAGACTTCTTCTCCCACAACTGCATCACTGTACAGGCAAATCTGCCCACCTCTTCTGAACCACCTGATCAAGAACAGATCCTATGGAGACAACTTCTGATCACTTATTACAGAGAAAAAGATGTCGCCGATCGTCCTTCAGCAGTGACAGTGATTCAACTGCCAGTCCTCAGAAGTATTTTTCCACTGACGTCTCATTAACCACTGACATCGATCTGACACATCTCTCTACTGCCAATATATACCCTGCTGAAGATGGATCTCCCCAGTCATTCACATTCCTGAAGTTGTTAATGCGGAAACAGACAAACATAAACTCCTTCACAAGTCCTTGTCTATATTAGTAGACAAGGACTTTGACACAGTTGTATCTGAGCATGACCAGGAACACCACGATCAGTGAAGGATTGCATCTACTGCTGTGGAACATCAATGGTCTCAAGTCAAACCTCTCTCTCTTAAACCTTGCTTTAGCAGAGCATAAATATGAAGTTGTAGTCTTACAAGAAACCCTCCTCAAGTCCAGCATCAGTATCAGGAATTATGTTGGATATCACAGTCTCCACCAGCCAGGGAAGACTAGAGGCATCTCTATCCTTGTCAGTCAGACATCCTGGCTGAACCCTTTGATCTCCCGACACATTGGTGGCCATGAAGTGAGTTTCAGGGTGTACCGTTTCCTTTAGAGACACAGATTTTCATATTTTAATATCTACAGACCCCCTCGTGATACTGCCAAACTAAAACTCGACCACATTTTTGCCATAGTCAATGACCTCTTCTCTGGGAGATTTCAATTCCCACAATCCTTTTTGGAATAATCCTTTCACTCCCTCCGCTCACAGATATGCACACTGGGCGTCACATCGCTAGTCTTTTACAAGAATTCCCTGATGTTTCTCTTTTGACTCCAAAAGAATCTACACATACACGTGGAGGTGTTTTAGATCTAACCTTTGTGTCCTCTCCACTTCTTTCTTCATCTCAGTGGTCGTTACATACCTATCTAACTTCTGATCATTTCATCATCACAACCACCATTTCCTCTAGACGAGTCCAGCCTCCATCACCTACTCTCAAATGGCACCTCGGAAGTAGACTGTCACTCTTTCACTGAACTCATTGAAGCCTGGGCTAGCATTACGATCCTCCTGACAATTTGGATCAGTTTGAATTTACAAGACACAGCAACCAAGACTATTCCTATCTCATCACCTCCCTCACACTCTCATAAGAACTTTTGGTACTACAACAGTAGAATCAAGGAACTTCGACATCGTCTCCTAATAATTCGTCTGAACTTCTTCATGCTTTTAGAGCTGCAATAAACAATAAAAAAAGGAAATTCAAGAAGTCAGAACAGACACTTGGCTTATGTGGTGTGAATCCTAAATGAACATTCTTCCTTACATGAGTTATGGGGAAAGATAAACATGGTCTCTGGAAAATTTAAGAACAGCCATGTCACCCGCATCCAAAGCAGATTGAGACGCCACTTATATAATTGTTCAAGACCAGAAGTGACACATCTCAACTCCCTGTCTCTACAAGAATCTCCTTGACACTTTGGCACCCCAAAGGGATGATGTCATTCTTCGAGCTCTCCAGCGACCTGCAGGATTGGACGGTATCTCTTACTCCATGCTGAGTCATCTTCGACCTCACTCATTCGGCTCACTCCACTTGCTATTCAACAGATCTTTCGAGGCTGGCCGTCTTTCCTTGTGCTGGATAATTGCTGTCATCCAACAGTTCCAAAGGCAGATCCCATTCGATCATACAGGCCCATATCTCTCCTGTCCTGTATAGGTAAGACTATGGAACGAGACATTCTTGCCAGACTTACAGCTCTTGTACCACATTCACATCAGCACATCTACACATACACGAAAGGACTCAGCACCAAGCACAATATAACAACTATTTACTATATAATTGATGGTGTTGACAGCATCGTCACCTTTCTCGATTTGGGTTCGAGGAAAAGGCCAAATTTCCGAGCTGCAGACAGCTTAGTCACAA